>NW_026622775.1:73283620-73406120 GCF_023065955.2 Ursus arctos | reverse complement strand
GTAACGCGAACCCTAACCCTAACCCGACCCTTACCCTAACCCTATCCCTAACCTGAACCCTAACCCTAACCCTAAACCTAACCCGAACCCGAACCCTAACCCTAACCGTAATTCTAACCTGAACACTAACCCTACCCCGACCCTAAGCCTAACCCTATCCCTAACCCTAAACCAAACACTAGCCCTAACGCTAACCCTAACCCTGACCCTAACCCTAACCCAATCCCGAACCTTAACGCTAACCCTAAACCTAACACTAACCCTAACCCTAACCCTACCCTAACCTGAACCTAACCTGAACCCTAACCCGAACACTAACCCTAACCCTAAACCTAACCGTAGCCCTAACCCTAAACCTAACCCTAACCCAAACCCTAACCCTAACCCGAACCCTAACCCTAACCCTATCCCTAACCGTAGCCCTAAACCTAACTCTAACCCTAACCCTAACCCTAACCCTAACCCAATCCCGAACCTTAACCCTAACCCTAAACCTAACACTAACCCTAACCCTAACCCTACCCTAACCTGAACCTAACCTGAACCCTAACCCGAACCCTAACCCTAACCCTAAACCTAACCGTAGCCCTAACCCTAACCCTAACCCTATCCCTAACCGTAGCCCTAACCCTAACCCTAACCCTAACCCTATCCCTAACCGTAGCCCTAACCCTAACCCTAACCCTAACCCAAACCCTAACCCTAACCCTAACCCGAACACTATCCCAAACCCTAATCCTGACCCTAACCCTAACCATAACCCGAAACCGAACTCTAACCCTAACCCTAACCCTAATCCTAAATCTAACCCTAAGCATAACCCTAACCCGAACCCTAACCCTAACCCTAACCCTAATCCTAAATCTAACCCTAAGCATAACCCTAACCCTAACCCTAACCCTAACCCTAACCCTAACCCGAAACCGAACTCTAACCCTAACCCTAACCCTAATCCTAAATCTAACCCTAAGCATAACCCTAACCCGAACCCTAACCCTAACCCTAACCATAACCTTAACCCTAACCCTAACCCTAACCATAACCCGAAACCGAACTCTAACCCTAACCCTAACCCGAAACCGAACTCTAACCCTAACCGTAACCCTAACCCTAACCTAACCCTAACCCTCAGCCTAACCCGAATCCGAATTCTAACCCTAACCCTCACCCTTACCCTAACCCTAACCCGAATACTAACCCTGACGTGAACTTGAACCCGAAACCTAACCTTAAACCAAACCCTAAACCTAACCCTAACCCTCAGCCTAACCCGAACCCTAACCCTAACCCTAACCCTAACCCTAACCCAAACCCTAACCCTAACCCTAACCCTAACCCTAACCCTAACTGAAGCCAAACACTAACCCTAACCCAAACGTTACCCGAACCTGAAACCTAACCTGAAACCGAACCCACACACTAACCCTAACCCGAAACCTAACCCTAACCCTAACACTAACCGGATCCCTAACCCTAACCCTAACCCAGCCCTAACCCTAACCCTATCCCTAACCTGAATCCGAACCCGAACCCTAACCCGAACCCGAACCCTAAACCTACCACTAACCCTAACCCGAACATGTACCCTAACCGGAATCTGAACCTGAACCCTAACCCGAACCCTAACCCTAACCCTAACCCTAACCCTAACCCTAACCCGAACTCTAACCCTAACCCTAACCCTAACCCTAACCAGATCCCTAACCCGAACCCGAACCCTAACCCTAACTCGACCCTACCCTAACCCTATCCCTATCCGGAAACCTAACCCTAACCCTAATGCTAACCCGAACCCAAACCCTAACCCTAACGCTAACCGTAACCCTACCCCTAACCCGACCCTAACCCTAACCCTATCCCTAACCTGAACCCTAAGAGGACCCTAACCCTAACCCGAACCTAACCCTAACCCTAACCCTAACCCAAAACCGAACCCGCACACTAACCCTAACCCGAAACCTAACCCGAACCCTAACCCTAACCGTAACCCTAACCCGAACACTAACCTTAACCCGACCCAAACCCTAACCCTATCCCTAACCTGAAACCTAACCCTAACCCGAAACCGAACCTGAACCCGAACCCTAACCTTAACCCTAACCCGAACCCTAAACCTAACCCGACCCCTAACCCTAACCCGAACACTAACCCGAACCCGAACCCTAACCCTAACCCGACCCTACCCTAACCCTATCCCTATCCGGAAACCTAACCCTAACCCTAACGCTAACCCGAACCCAAACCCTAACTCTAACGCTAACCATAACCCTACCCCTAAACCGAAAATAACCCTAACCCTATCCCTAACCTGAACCCTAAGAGGACCCTAACCCTAACCCGAACCTAACCCTAACCCTAACCCTAACCCAAAACCGAACCCGCACACTAACCCTAACCCGAAACCTAACCCGAACCCTAACCCTAACCGTAACCCTAACCCGAACACTAACCCTAACCCGACTCAAACCCTAACCCTATCCCTAACCTGAAACCTAACCCGAACCCGAACCCGAACCCGAACCCTAAACCTAACCTGAACCCGAACCCGAACCCTAAACCTAACCTGAACCCTAATCCGAACCGTAACCCGAACCCGAACCCTAACCCGAACCCGACCCTAACTCGAACCCTAACCCTAACCCTAACCCTAACCCAAACCCGCACCCTAACCCTAACCCTAACCCTAACCTGAACCCTAACCCGAACCCTAACCCGAACCCTAACCCTAACCCTAACCCGAACCCTAACCCGAAAACGAACCCTAACCCTAACCCTAACCCTAACCCTAACCATAACCCTAACCCTCACCCGAATCCTAACATGAACCCTAACCCTAACCCTGACCCTAACCCTAACACAAAACCTATCCCTAACCCGAATTTGAACCCTAACTCTAACCCTAACCCTATCCGAACCCTAACCCTAACCCTAACTCTAAGCCTAACCCTAACCCGAACGCGAACCCTATCCCTAACCAAACCCTAACCCGTACCCTAACCCTAAACCTAACCCGAACCCTAAACCTAAACCTAACCCGAACCCGAAGCCAAACACTAACCCTAACCCAAACGTTACCCGAACCTGAACCCTAACGTGAAACGGAACCCACACACTAACACTAACCCGAAACATAAACCTAACCCGAACCCTAACCGGAACCCTAACCCTAACCCTAACCCTAACCCGAACCTGAAACCTAACCCTAACCCGAACCCGAACCCGAACCCTAACCATAACCCGAACACGAACCCTAAATCTAACCGTAACGCTAACCCGAAACCTAACCCTAATCCAACCCTAACCCTAACCCTATCCCTAACCTGAACCCTAACCTAACCTTAAACCGACCCCAAACCCTAACCCTAACCCTAACCCTAACCCTAACCATAACCCTAACCCTAACCCGAACCAAACCCTAACCCGAACCCTAACCCTAATCCAACCCTAACCCTAACCCTATCCCTAACCTGAACCCTAACCCTAACCTTAAACCGACCCCAAAACCTAACCCTAACCCTAACCCTAACCCTAACCCTAACCCTAACCATAACCCTAACCCTAACCCGAACCGAACCCTAACCCGAACCCTAACCCTAACCCTAACCCTAACCGTAACCGTAACGCGAACCCTAACCCTAACCCGACCCTTACCCTAACCCTATCCCTAACCTGAACCCTAACCCTAAACCTAAACCTAACCCGAACCCGAACCCTAACCCTAACCGTAATCTAACCTGAACACTAACCCTACCCCGACCCTAAGCCTAACCCTATCCCTAACCCTAAACCAAACACTAGCCCTAACGCTAACCCTAACCCTAACCCTAACCCTAACCCAATCCCGAACCTTAACCCTAACCCTAAACCTAACACTAACCCTAACCCTAACCCTACCCTAACCTGAACCTAACCTGAACCCTAACCCGAACACTAACCCTAACCCTAAACCTAACCGTAGCCCTAACCCTAACCCTAACCCTAACCCAAACCCTAACCCTAACCCGAACCCTAACCCTAACCCTATCCCTAACCGTAGCCCTAAACCTAACTCTAACCCTAACCCTAACCCTAACCCTAAACCTAACCGTAGCCCTAACCCTAACCCTAACCCTAACCCAAACCCTAACCCGAACCCTAACCCTAACCCTAACCCTATCCCTAACCGTAGCCCTAACCCTAACCCTAACCCTAACCCAAACCCTAACCCTAACCCTAACCCGAACACTATCCCAAACCCTAATCCTGACCCTAACCCTAACCATACCCGAAACCGAACTCTAACCCTAACCCTAACCCTAATCCTAAATCTAACCCTAAGCATAACCCTAACCCGAACCCTAACCCTAACCCTAACCATAACCTTAACCCTAACCCTAACCCTAACCATAACCCGAAACCGAACTCTAACCCTAACCCTAACCCGAAACCGAACTCTAACCCTAAACGTAACCCTAACCCTAACCTAACCCTAACCCTCAGCCTAACCCGAATCCGAATTCTAACCCTAACCCTCACCCTTACCCTAACCCTAACCCGAATACTAACCCTGACGTGAACTTGAACCCGAAACCTAAACTTAAACCAAACCCTAAACCTAACCCTAACCCTCAGCCTAACCCGAACCCTAACCCTAACCCTAACCCTAACCCTAACCCAAACCCTAACCATAACCCTAACCCTAACCCTAACCCTAACCCAAACGTTACCCGAACCTGAACGCTAACCTGAAACCGAACCCACACACTAACCCTAACCCGAAACCTAACCCTAACCCTAACACTAACCGGATCCCTAACCCTAACCCTAACCCTAACCCGAACCCGAAACCTAACCCTAACCCGAACCCGAACCCGATCCCGAACCATAACCCGAACACGAACCCTAAACCTAACCAAAACCCTAACCCGAACGCTAACCCTAACCCAGCCCTAACCCTAACCCTATCCCTAACCTGAATCCGAACCCGAACCCTAACCCGAACCCGAACCCTAAACCTAACACTAACCCTAACCCGAACACGTACCCTAACCGGAATCTGAACCTGAACCCTAACCCGAACCCTAACCCTAACCCTAACCCTAACCATAGCCCTAACCCTAACCCTAACCCTAACCCTAACCCGAATCTGAACCCTAACCCTAACCCTAACCCTAACCCACTCTAACCTGAACCCTAATCCTAACTCTAACCTGAAGCATAACAAGAATCCGAACCCTAACCCAAACCCTAACCCTAACCCTAACCCAAACCCTAACCCTAACCCTAACCAGAACACTATCCCAAACCCTAATCCTGACCCTAACCCTAACCATAACCCGAAACCGAACTCTAACCCTAACCCTAACCCTAACCCTAACCTAACCCTAACCCTCAGCCTAACCCGAATCCGAATTCTAACCCTAACCCTCACCCTTACCGTAACCCTAACCCGAACACTAACCCTGACGTGAACTTGAACCCGAACCCTAACCTTAAACCAAACCCTAAACCCAACCCTAACCCTCAGCCTAACCCGAACCCTAACCCTAACCCTAACCCAAACCCTAACCCTAACCCGACCCTAACCCTAACCCTAACCTGACCCTAAACCTAACCCTAACCGGAACGCGAACCCTATCCCTAACCAAACCCTAACCCGTACCCTAACCCTAAACCTAACCCGAACCCTAACACGAAAACTAACCGGAAAACGAAGCCAAACACTAACCCTAACCCAAACGTTACCCGAACCTGAAACCTAACCTGAAACCGAACCCACACACTAACCCTAACCCGAAACCTAACCCTAACCCTAACCCGAATCTGAACCCTAACCCTAACCCTAACACACACTAACCTGAACCCTAATCCTAACTCTAACCTGAAGCATAACAAGAATCCACACCCTAACCCAAACCCTAACCCTAACCCTAACCCTAACCCAAACCCTAACCCTAACCCTAACCAGAACACTATCCCGAACCCTAATCCTGACCCTAACCCTAACCATAACCCGAAACCGTACCCTAACCCTAACCCTAAACCTAACCCTAACCCTGACCCGAACCCTAACCCAAAACCGAACCCACACACTAACCCTAACCCGAAACCTAACCCTAACCCTAACCCTAACCCTAACCCTAACCCTAACCCTAACCATAACCCGAATCCGAACCCTAACCCTAACACGAACCCTAACCCTAACACTAACGCGAACCCGAAACCGAATCCAAACCCTAACCCTAACCTGAACCCTAACCCGAACTCTAACCCTAACCCTAACCCTAACCCTAACCAGATCCCTAACCCGAACCCGAACCCTAACCCTAACCCGACCCTACCCTAACCCTATCCCTATCCAGAAACCTAACCCTAACCCTAACGCTAACCCGAACCCAAACCCTAACCCTAACGCTAACCGTAACCCTACCCCTAACCCGACCCTAACCCTAACCCTATACCTAACCTGAACCCTAAGAGGAACCCTAACCCTAACCCGAACCTAACCCTAACCCTAACCCTAACCCTAACCCATACCCTAACCAAAACCCGAACCCTAACCCGAACCCTAACCCTAACCCTAACCTGAACCCTAAGAGGAACCCTAACCCTAACCCTAACCCTAACCCGAAACCTAACCCTAATCCTAACCAGAACCCTAACCCGAACCCTAACCCTAACCCGAACCCTAACTTGAATCCGAACCCTAACCCTAACCCTAACCCTAACCCGGACCCTAACCCGAACCCTAAGCCGAAACCTAACCCGAACCCGAACCCGAACGCTAACCCTAACCTGAACCCTAATCTGAACCGTAACCCGAACCCGAACCCTAACCCGAACACGTACCCAAACTCGAACCCTAACCCTAACCCTAACCCTAACCCAAACCCGAACCCTAACCCTAACCCTAACCCTAACCTGAACCCTAACCCGAACCCTAACCCTAACCCTAACCCGAACCCTAACCGTAACCCGAACCCTAACAATAAACCGAACCCTAACCCTAACCCTATCCCTAACCCGAACCCGAACCCTAACCCGAAAACGAACCCTAACCCTAACCCGAACCCGAACCCTAACCCGAACCCGAACCCTAACCCTAACCCAAACCCTAACCCGAAAACGAACCCTAACCCGAACCCTAACCCTAACCCTAACCCAAACCCTAACCCGAACCCTAACCCGAACCCGAACCCGAACCCGAACCCTAACCCGAACCCGAACCTAACCCGAACACTTACCCTAACCCTAACCCGAACCCTAACCCGAACCTGAACCCGAACCCGAACCCTAATCCTAACCCGAACCCGAACCCGAACCCGAACCCGAATCCATACTCGAAAGCGAAACCAATCCCGAACCAGAACCCGAACCCGAACCCTAACCGCTAACCCGAACCCGAACCCGAATCCATAACTGAAAGCGAAACCGATACCGAACCCGAACCGAAACCGAAACCGAACCCTACCCGAACCCGAACCCGAACCCTACCCGAACCCGAACCTGAAACCTACCCGAACCAGAACCAGAACCAGAACCCAAACCCCTAACCCGAACCCGAACCCGAAACCCATAATTGTTTGTGCCAATGTAAAGAAAATGCCATATGCTTATCTGTAAGAAACAACAGTGCCCTGGAACAGTCTGAGCCTTAATATCAGCACTGTGCTTTTGGGAGCGGGAGTTAAAGCGGAGGCAAACAGCACTAAGACACATTTGGCAAAAATCGCGTTCCAATGAATAATATTTTCTTCCCTTTCAAACCCAAACGTAAGTGGTTGTGGCCAGATAAATAAATGCCACACTCTTATCTGTAAGAAACAACAGTGCCCAGGAACGGGTTTCTACGTGAAGAAAATATTTCTCGTTGGAACTCCGCTTTTTTACTTTACCTTCCACAACCCCTTGTGATAGGGTTTCCACGTTAAGCAAATAGTTTTCATTGGAAGCCGGTTTTTCCCAAATGTGTCTAAGTGCTGTATTCCTCGGGTTTCACTCATGCTACCAAAAGCACAGTGATGATGTTAGGGCTTAGACTGTTCCTGGGTAATGTTGTTTCTTACACATAAGGGTGTGGCATTTTCTTTACATTGCCACAACCACATATGATAGGGTTTCAACATGAACAAAATATTTTTCGTTGGAAGCGGTTTTTTGTCAAATGTGTCTCAATACCGTGTTGTTTGGGATTAACTAATGCTACCAAAATCACTATGATGATGTGAGGGCTCAGACCGATCCTGGAAACTTCTGTTTCTTACAGATAAGCGTATGGCATTTTATTTACATTGGCACAAACAATTATGATAGAGTTTGCAAAAGAGAAAATATATTTCATTGAAAGGCGGTTTTTGCCAAATTTTCTCAGCTGTTTGCCTCGGTTTTAACTCATGATACCAAAAGAACAGTGATGATCTTAGGGCTCAGACCGTCCATGGGACATGCTTTTTCTTAAAATAAGCATATGGCACATCCTTTACCTTGCCACAACAAATTAAGATAGAGTTTGCACATCAAGAAATATTTTTCATTTGAACCCGTTTCTGCCAAATATGTCTCAGTACTATGTCCTCAGCACTTGGGAGCATGTCTGCACGTGGAGAAAGACTTTTTCGTGGGAAGCCGGTTTTTGTCAAACGGGTCCCAGTGCTGTGCTCCTCTCTTTTCACTCCTGCTGCCAGAAGCCCAGTGAGGATGGGAGGGCTTAGAACATGGCTGGGCACTATGGTTTCTTCCAGAGTCGTGGATAGCATTTGCTTTACCTTGCCACAACCACTTGTGAGAGGGTCTGCACCTCAGGAAAACTGTTTCCGTGGGAAGCCGGCTTTTGGCCAAACGGGTCTCAGGGCCGTGGGCCTCGGGTGTCCCTCCAGCTCCCCAAAGCAAAGGGAGGAGGTGAGGGGCTTAGACCATGTCTGGGCAATGTTGTTTCTTACACCTGGGTGTGTGGCATTTTGTTTACCTGGCTACCCCCACTTGGGATAGGTTTTCCACAGCAAGAGCATATTGCTTCTCGGAAGCCGTTTTTGCCCCAGGGGTCTCCAGGGTGTGTTCGTTGGGGTTGAACTCCTGCTAGCAAAACCGCCGGGATGAGGGAAGGGCTCAGACTGTGCCTGGGCCCTGTGGTCTCTTACAGGTCAGTGTATGGCATTTCCTTCACCTTGCCACAGGCACTTGGGAGCATGTCCGCATGTGGAGAAAGACTTTCCTGTGGAAAGCCGTTTTTTGTCAAACGGGTCCCATTGCTGTGCTTTCTTTTCACTCCTACTTCCAGAAGCCCAGTGAGTATGGGAGGGTTTAGAACATGGCTGGGCACTGTGGTTTCTTCCAGAGAAGTGGAGGGCATTTGCTTTACCTTGCCACAACCACTTGGGAGACATTCTGCACCTCAGGAAAACTGTTTCCATGGGAAGCCGGCTTTTGACCAACCGGGTCTCAGGGCCGTGGGCCTCGGGTGTCCCTCGGGCACCCCAAAGCAGAGGGACGAGGTGAGGGTCTTCGACCATGCCTGGGCAATGTTGTTTCTTACACCTGGGTGTGTGGCATTTTGTTTACCTGGCTACCCCACTTGGGATAGGTTTTCCACAGCAAGAGCATATTGCTCGTCGGAAGCTGTTTTTGCCCCAGGGGTCTCCGGTCTGTGTTCGTTGGGGTGGAACTCCTGCTAGCAAAACCGACGGGATGAGGGAAGGGCTCAGACTGTTTCTGGGCCCTGTGGTCTCCAACAGGTCAGTGTATGGCATTTCCTTCACCTTGCCAAAGACACTTGGGATCATTACTGCACGTGGAGAAAGACTTTTTCGTGGGAAGCTGCTTTTTGTCAAACGGGTCCCAGTGCTGTGCTCCTCTCTTTTCACTCCTGCTGCCAGAAGCCCAGTGAGGAAGGGAGGGCTTAGAACATGGCTGGGCACTGTGGTTTCTTCCAGAGAAGTGGATGGCATTTGCTTTACCTTGCCACAACCACTTGTGAGAGGGTCTGCACCTCAGGAAAACTGTTTCCATGGGAAGCCGGCTTTTTGCCAGACGGGTCTCAGGGCCGAGGCCTCGTGTGTTCCACCGGATTCCCAAAGCAAGGGACGAGGTGAGGGGCTTAGACCATGCCTGGGCAATGTTGTTTCTTACACCTGGGTGTGTGGCCTTTGTTTACCTGGCTACCCCCACTTTGGATAGGTTTACCAAAGCAGGAGCATATTGCTCCTCAGAAGCCGTTTTTGCCCCAGCGGTCTCCAGGCTGTGTTCGTTGGGTTTGAACTCCTGCTAGCAAAATCGCAGGGATGAGGGAAGGGCTCAGACTGTCCCTGGGCCCTGTGGCCTCTTACAGGTCTGTGTATGGCATTTCTTTCACCTTGCCACAGGCACTGGTGAGCATGTCTGCACGTGGAGAAAGCCTTTCCCGTGGGACCGGGTTTTGTCAAATGGTTCCCAGTGCTGTGCTCCTCTCTTTTCACTCGTGCTGCCAGAAGCACAGTGAGGATGGGAGGGCTTAGAACATAGCTGGGTACTGTGGTTTCTACCAGAGAATTGGATGGCATTTGCTTTACCTTGCTACAACCACTTGGGAGAGGCTCTGCACCTCCGGAAAACTGTTTCATTGGGAAGCCGCTTTTGGCCAAACGGGTCTCCGGGCCGTGGGCTTCGGGTGTCACTCCGGCTCCCAAAAGCACAGGGACGAGGTGGGGGGCTTAGATCATGCCTGGGCAATGTTGTTTCTTACACCTGGGTGTGTGGCATTTTGTTTACCTGGCTACCCCTACTTTGGATAGGTTTTCCACAGCAAGAGCATATTGCTTTTCGGAAGCCGTTTTTGCCCCAGGGGTCTCCGGGCTGTGTTCGTTGGGTTGAACTCCTGCAAGAAAACCGCCTGGATGAGGGAGGGGTCAGACTGTGCCTGGGCCCTGTGGTCTATTACAGGTCAGTGTATGGCATTTCCTTCACCTTGCCACAGGCACTTGGGAGCATGTCTGCACGTGGAGAAAGACTTTCCCGTGGGAAGCCGGGTTTTGTCAAACGGGTCCCAGTACTGTGCTCCTCTCTTTTCACTCGTGCTGCCAGAAGCCCAGGGAGGATGGGAGGGCTTAGAACATGGCTGGGCATTGTGGTTTCTTCCAGAAACGTGGATGGCATTTGCTTTACCTTGCCACAACCACTTGTGAGAGGGTCTGCACCTCAGGAAAACTGTTTCCATGGGAAGCCGGATTTTTGCCAAACGGGTCTCAGGGCCCTGGGCCCCGGGTGTCACTCCATCTCCCAAAAGCACAAGGATGAGGTGAGGGGCTTAGACCATGCCTGGGCAATGTTGTCTCATACACCTGGGTGTGTGGCATTTTGTCTACCTGGCTACCCCCACTTGGGATAGGTTTTCCACAGCAAGAGCATATTGGTCCTCGGAAGCCGTATTTGCCCCAGGGGTCTCCGGGCTGTGTTCTTTGGGGTTGAACTCCTGCTAGCAAAACCGTCGGGATGAGGGAAGGGCTCAGACTGTGCCTGGGCCCTGTGGTCTCTTACAGGTCAGCGTATGGCATTTCCTTCACCTTGCCACATGCACTTGGGAGCATGTCTGCACGTGGAGAAAGACTTTTCCGTGGGAAGCCGGTTTTTGTCAAACGGGTCCCAGTACTGTGCTCCTCTCTTTTCACTCCTGCTGCCAGAAGCCCAGGGAGGATGGGAGGGCTTAGAACATGGCTGGGCACTGTGGTTTCTTCCAGAGAAGTGGAGGGCATTTGCTTTACCTTGCCACAACCACTTGTGAGAGGGTCTGCACCTCAGGAAAACTGTTTCCGTGGGAAGCCGAATTTTTGCCAAACGGGTCTCAGGGCCATGGGCCTCGGGTGTCCCTCCAGCTCCCCAAAGCACAGGGACGAGGTGAGGGGCTTAGACCATGCCTGGGCAATGTTGTTTCTTACACCTGGGTGTGTGGCATTTTGTTTACCTGGCTACCCCCACTTGGGATAGGTTTTCCACAGCAAGAGCATATTGCTTTTTGGAAGCCGTTTTTGCCCCAGGGGTCTGCACGCTGTGTTCGTTGGGGTTGAACTCCTGCAAGAAAACCGCCGGGATGAGGGAGGGGTCAGACTGTGCCTGGGCCCTGTGGTCTATTACAGGTCAGTGTATGGCATTTCCTTCACCCTGCCACAGGCACCTGGGAGCATGTCTGCACGTGGAGAAAGACTTTCCCGTGGGAAACCGGTTTTTGTCAAATGGGTCCCAGTACTGTGCTCCTCTCTTTTCACTCGTGCTGCCAGAAGCCCAGGGAGGATGGGAGGGCTTAGAACATGGCTGGGCATTGTGGTTTCTTCCAGAGAAGTGGATGGCATTTGCTTTACCTTGCCACAACCACTTGTGAGACGGTCTGCACCTCAGGAAAACTGTTTCCATGGGAAGCCGGATTTTTGCCAAACGGGTCTCAGGGCCCTGGGCCTCGGGTGTCACTCCATCTCCCAAAAGCACAAGGATGAGGTGAGGGGCTTAGACCATGCCTGGGCAATGTTGTCTCATACACCTGGGTGTGTGGCATTTTGTCTACCTGGCTACCCCCACTTGGGATAGGTTTTCCACAGCAAGAGCATATTGCTTGTCGGAAGCCGTTTTTGCCTCAGGGGTCGCCGGGATGTGTTCGTTGGGGTTGAACTCCTGCTAGCAAAACTGCCAGGATGAGGGAAGGGCTCAGACTGTACCTGGGCCCTGTGCTCTCTTACAGGTCAGCGTATGGCATTTCCTTCACCTTGCCACAGGCACTTGGGAGCATGTCTGCACGTGGAGAAAGACTTTTCCGTGGGAAGCCGGTTTTTGTCAAACGGGTCCCAGTACTGTGCTCCTCTCTTTTCACTCCTGCTGCCAGAAGCCCAGGGAGGATGGGAGGGCTTAGAACATGGCTGGGCACTGTGGTTTCTTCCAGAGAAGTGGAGGGCATTTTCTTTACCTTGCCACAACCACTTTTGAGACGGTCTGCACCTCAGGAAAACTGTTTCCGTGGGAAGCCGAATTTTTGCCAAATGGGTCTCAGGGCCGTGGGCCTCGGGTGTCACTCGGGCTCCCCAAAGCACAGGGACGAGGTGAGGGGCTTAGACCATGCCTGGGCAATGTTGTTTCTTACACCTGGGTGTGTGGCATTTTGTTTACCTGGCTACCCCCACTTGGGATAGGTTTTCCACAGCAAGAGCATATTGCTTTTCGGAAGCCGTTTTTGCCCCAGGGGTCTCCGGGCTGTGTTCGTTGGGTTGAACTCCTGCAAGAAAACCGCCTGGATGAGGGAGGGGTCAGACTGTGCCTGGGCCCTGTGGTCTATTACAGGTCAGTGTATGGCATTTCCTTCACCTTGCCACAGGCACTTGGGAGCATGTCTGCACGTGGAGAAAGACTTTCCCGTGGGAAGCCGGGTTTTGTCAAACGGGTCCCAGTACTGTGCTCCTCTCTTTTCACTCGTGCTGCCAGAAGCCCAGGGAGGATGGGAGGGCTTAGAACATGGCTGGGCATTGTGGTTTCTTCCAGAAACGTGGATAGCATTTGCTTTACCTTGCCACAACCACTTGTGAGAGGGTCTGCACCTCAGGAAAACTGTTTCCATGGGAAGCCGGATTTTTGCCAAACGGGTCTCAGGGCCCTGGGCCCCGGGTATCACTCCATCTCCCAAAAGCACAAGGATGAGGTGAGGGGCTTAGACCATGCCTGGGCAATGTTGTCTCATACACCTGGGTGTGTGGCATTTTGTCTACCTGGCTACCCCCACTTGGGATAGGTTTTCCACAGCAAGAGCATATTGGTCCTCGGAAGCCGTATTTGCCCCAGGGGTCTCCGGGCTGTGTTCTTTGGGGTTGAACTCCTGCTAGCAAAACCGTCGGGATGAGGGAAGGGCTCAGACTGTGCCTGGGCCCTGTGGTCTCTTACAGGTCAGCGTATGGCATTTCCTTCACCTTGCCACATGCACTTGGGAGCATGTCTGCACGTGGAGAAAGACTTTTCCGTGGGAAGCCGGTTTTTGTCAAACGGGTCCCAGTACTGTGCTCCTCTCTTTTCACTCCTGCTGCCAGAAGCCCAGGGAGGATGGGAGGGCTTAGAACATGGCTGGGCACTGTGGTTTCTTCCAGAGAAGTGGAGGGCATTTGCTTTACCTTGCCACAACCACTTGTGAGAGGGTCTGCACCTCAGGAAAACTGTTTCCGTGGGAAGCCGAATTTTTGCCAAACGGGTCTCAGGGCCATGGGCCTCGGGTGTCCCTCCAGCTCCCCAAAGCACAGGGACGAGGTGAGGGGCTTAGACCATGCCTGGGCAATGTTGTTTCTTACACCTGGGTGTGTGGCATTTTGTTTACCTGGCTACCCCCACTTGGGATAGGTTTTCCACAGCAAGAGCATATTGCTTTTTGGAAGCCGTTTTTGCCCCAGGGGTCTGCAGGCTGTGTTCGTTGGGGTTGAACTCCTGCAAGAAAACCGCCGGGATGAGGGAGGGGTCAGACTGTGCCTGGGCCCTGTGGTCTATTACAGGTCAGTGTATGGCATTTCCTTCACCCTGCCACAGGCACCTGGGAGCATGTCTGCACGTGGAGAAAGACTTTCCCGTGGGAAACCGGTTTTTGTCAAATGGGTCCCAGTACTGTGCTCCTCTCTTTTCACTCGTGCTGCCAGAAGCCCAGGGAGGATGGGAGGGCTTAGAACATGGCTGGGCATTGTGGTTTCTTCCAGAGAAGTGGATGGCATTTGCTTTACCTTGCCACAACCACTTGTGAGACGGTCTGCACCTCAGGAAAACTGTTTCCATGGGAAGCCGGATTTTTGCCAAACGGGTCTCAGGGCCCTGGGCCTCGGGTGTCACTCCATCTCCCAAAAGCACAAGGATGAGGTGAGGGGCTTAGACCATGCCTGGGCAATGTTGTCTCATACACCTGGGTGTGTGGCATTTTGTCTACCTGGCTACCCCCACTTGGGATAGGTTTTCCACAGCAAGAGCATATTGCTTGTCGGAAGCCGTTTTTGCCTCAGGGGTCGCCGGGATGTGTTCGTTGGGGTTGAACTCCTGCTAGCAAAACTGCCAGGATGAGGGAAGGGCTCAGACTGTACCTGGGCCCTGTGCTCTCTTACAGGTCAGTGTATGGCATTTCCTTCACCTTGCCACAGGCACTTGGGAGCATGTCTGCACGTGGAAAAAGACTTTCCCTTGGGAAGCCGGTTTTTGTCAAACAGATCCCAGTGCTGTGCTCCTCTCTTTTCACTCCTGCAGCCAGAAGCTCAGTGAGGATGGGAGGGCTTAGAACATGGCTGGGTACTGTACTTTCTTCCAGAGAAGTGGATGGCATTTGCTTTACCTTGCCACAACCACTTGTGAGACGGTCTGCACCTCAGGAAAACTGTTTCCGTGGGAAGTCGTCTTTTTCCAAAAGGGTCTCAGGACGGTGGGCCTAGGGTGTCCCTCCGGCTCCCAAAAGAACAGGGACGAAGTCAAGGGCTTAGACCATGCCTGGGCAATGTTGTTTCTTACAGTTGGGGGTGTGGCATTTTGTTGACCTGGCTACCCCCACTTGGGATAGGTTTTCCACAGCAAGAGCTTATTGCTCCTCGGAAGCCGTATTTGCCCCAGGGGTCCCCGGGCTGTGTTCTTTGGGGTTGAACTCCTGCTAGCAAAACCGTCGGGATGAGGGAAGGGCTCAGACTGTGCCTGGGCCCTGTGGTCTCTTACAGGTCAGTGTATGGCATTTCCTTCACCTTGCCACAGGCACTTGGGAGCATGTCTGCACGTGGAGAAAGACTTTCCCGTGGGAAGCCGGTTTTTGTCAAACGGTTCCCAGTGCTGTGCTCCTCTCTTTTCACTCCTGCTGCCAGAAGCCCAGGGAGGATGGGAGTGTTTAGAACACGGCTGGGCACTGAGGTTTCTTCCAGAGAAGTGGAGGGCATTTGCTTTACCTTGCCACAACCACTTGTGAGAGGGTCTGCACCTCAGGAAAACAGTTTCCTTGGGAAGCCGGCTTTTTGCCAGACGGGTCTCAGGGCCGTGGGCCTCGGGTGTCCCTCCGGCTCCCCAAAGCACAGGGACGAGGTGAGGGGCTTAGACCATGCCTGGGCAATGTTGTTTCTTACACCTGGGTGTGTGGCATTTTGTTTACCTGGCTACCCCCACGTGGGATAGGTTTTCCACAGCAAGCACCTATTGTTCGTCGGAAGCCGTTTTTGCCCCAGGGGTCTCCGGGCTGTGTTCCTTGGGGTTGAACTCCTGCTAGCAAAACCGCCGGGATGAGGGAAGGGTTCAGACTGTGCCTGGGCCCTGTGGTCTCTTACAAGTCAGTGTATGGCATTTCCATCACCTTGCCACAGGCACCTGGGAGCATGTCTGCACGTGGAGAAAGACTTTCCCGTGGGAAGCCGGGTTTTGTCAAACGGGTCCCAGTGCTCTGCTCCTCTCTTTTCACTCCTGCTGCCAGAAGCCCAGGGAGGATGAGAGGGCTTAGAACATGGCTGGGCACTGTGGTTTCTTCCAGAGAAGTGGAGGGCATTTGCTTTACCTTGCCACAACCACTTGTGATAGGGTCTGCACCTAAAGAAACTGTTTCCGTTGGAAGCCGACTTTTTCAAAGGGGTCTCAGGGCCGTGGGCCTCGGATGTCCCTCCGGCTCCCCAAAGCACAGGGACGAGGTGAGGGGCTTAGGCCATGCCTGGGCAATGTTGTTTCTTACACCTGGGTGTGTGGCATTTTGTTTACCTGGCTACCCCCACTTGGGATAGGTTTTCCACAGCAAGCACCTAGTGTTCGTCGGAAGCCGTTTTTGCCCTAGGGGTCTCCGGGCTGTGTTCCTTGGGGTTGAACTCCTGCTAGCAAAACCGCCGGGATGAGGGAAGGGTTCAGAGTGTGTCTGGGCCTTGTGGTCTCTTACAGGTCAGTGTATGGCATTTCCATGACCTTGCCACAGGCACTTGGGAGTATGTCTGCACGTGGAGAAAGACTTTCCCGTGGGAAGCCGGGTTTTGTCAAACGGGTCCCAGTGCTGTGCTCCTCTCTTTTCACTCCTGCTGCCAGATGCCCAGTGAGGATGGGAGGGCTTAGAACATGGCTGGGCACTCTTGTTTCTTCCAGAGACGTGGATGGCATTTGCTTTACCTTGCCACTACCACTTGTGAGAGGGTCTGCACCTCAGGAAAACTGCTTCCGTAGGAATCCGGCTTTTGGCCAAACGGGCCTCAGGCCCTTGGGCTTCAGGTGTCCCTCCGGCTCCGCAAAGCACAGGGACGAGGTGAGGGGCTGAGACCATGCCTGGGCAATGTTGTTTCTTACACCTGGGTGTGTGGCATTTTGTTTGTCTGTCTACCCACATTTGCATAGGTTTTCCACAACAAGCACCTATTGTTGGTCGCAAGCCGTTTTGGCCCCAGGGGTCTCTGGGCTGTGTTCCTTGGGGTTGAACTCCTGCTAGCAAAACCGCCGGGATGAGGGAAGGGCTCAGACTGTGCCTGGGCCCTGTGGTCTCTTACAGGTCAGTGTATGGCATTTCCTTCACCTTGCCACAGGCACTTGGGAGCATGTATGTACGTGGAGAAAGACTTTCCGGTGGGAAGCCGGTTTTTGTCAAACGGGTCCCAGTGCTGTGCTCCTCTCTTTTAACTCTGGCTGCCAGAAGCCCAGTGAGTATCGGAGGGTTTAGAACATGGCTGGGCACTGTGGTTTCTTCCAGAGAAGTGGAGGGCATTTGCTTTACCTTGCCACAACCACTTGTGAGAGGGTCTGTACCTCAGGAAAACTCTTTCGTGGGAAGCAGGCTTTTGGCCAATCGGGTCTCAGGCCCGTGAGCCTCAGGTGTCTCGCCGGCTCCCCAAAGCACAGGGACGAGGTGATAGGCTTAGACCATGTCTGGGCAATGTTGTTTCTTACACCTGGGTGTGTGGCATTTTCTTTACCTGGCTACCCCCACTTGGGATAGGTTTTCCCCAGCAAGAGCCTATTGCTCCTCGGAAGCCGTTTTGGCCCCAGGGGTCTCCGGGCTGTGTTCCTTGGGGTTGAACTCCTGCTAGCAAAACCGCCGGGATGAGGGAAGGGTTCAGACTGTGCCTGGGCCCTGTGGTCTATTCCAGGTCAGTGTATGGCATTTCCCTCCCCTTGCCACAGGCACCTGGGAGCATGTCTGCACGTGGAGAAAGACATTCCCTTGGGAAGCCGGGTTTTGTCAAACGGGTCCCAGTGCTTTGCTCCTCTCTTTTCACTCCTGCTGCCAGAAGCCCAGGGAGGATGGGAGGGCTTAGAACATGGCTGGGCACTGTGGTTTCTTCCAGAGAAGAGGAGGGCATTTGCTTTACCTTGCCACAACCACTTGGGATAGGGTCTGCACCGCAGGAAAACTGTTTCCGTTGGAACCCGGCTTTTTGCAAAGGGGTCTCAGGGCCGTGGGCCTCGGGTGTCCCTCCGGCTCCCCAAAGCACAGGGACGAGGTGAGGGGCTTAGACCATGCCTGCGCAATGTTGTTTCTTACACCTGGGTGTGTGGCATTTTGTTTACCTGGCTACCCCCACTTGGAATAGGTTTTCCACAGCAAGCACCTATTGTTCGTCGGAAGCCGTTTTTGCCCCAGGGGTCTCCGGGCTGTGTTCGTTGGGGTTGAACTCCTGCTAGCAAAACCGCCGGGTTGAGGGAAGGGTTCAGACTGTGCCTGGGCCCTGTGGTCTCTTCCAGGTCAGTGTATAGCATTTCCTTCCCCTTGCCACAGGCACCTGGGATCATGTCTGCCCGTGGAGAAAGACTTTCCCGTGGGAAGCCGGGTTTTGTCAAACGGGTCCCAGTGCTCTGCTCCTCTCTTTTCACTCCTGCTGCCAGAAGCCCAGGGAGGATGAGAGGGCTTAGAACATGGCTGGGCACTGTGGTTTCTTCCAGAGAAGTGGAGGGCATTTGCTTTCCCTTGCCACAACCACTTGGGATAGGGTCTGCACCTCAGGAAAACTGTTTCCGTTGGAAGCCTGCTTTTCGGAAAGGGGTCTCAGGGACGTGGGCCTCGGGTGTCCGTCCGGCTCCCCAAAGCACAGGGACGAGGTGAGGGGCTTAGGCCATGACTGGGCAATGTTGTTTCTTACACCTGGATGTGTGGTATTTTGTTTACCTGGCTACCCCCACTTGGGCTAGGTTTTCCACAGCAAGCACCTATTGTTTGTCGGAAGCCGTTTTTGCCCTAGGGGTCTCCGGGCTGTGTTCGTTGGGGTTGAACTCCTGCTAGCAAAACTGCCGGGATGAGGGAAGGGTCAGACTGTGCCTGGGCCCTGTGGTCTCTTACAGGTCAGTATATGGCATTTCCATCACCTTGCCACAGGCACCTGGGACCATGTCTGCACGTGGAGAAAGACTTTCCCGTGGGAAGCCGGGTTTTGTCAAACGGGTCCCAGTGCTCTGCTCCTCTCTTTTCACTCCTGCTGCCAGAAGCCCAGGGAGGATGAGAGGGCTTAGAACATGGCTGGGCACTGTGGTTTCTTCCAGAGAAGTGGAGGGCATTTGCTTTACCTTGCCACAACCACTTGTGATAGGGTCTGCACCTCAGGAAAACTGTTTCCGTTGGAAGCCGGCTTTTTCAAAGGGGTCTCAGGGCCGTGGGCCTCGGGTGTCCCTCCGGCTCCCCAAAGCACAGGGACGAGGTGAGGGGCTTAGGCCATGCCTGGGCAATGTTGTTTCTTACACCTGGGTGTGTGGCATTTTGTTTACCTGGCTACCCCCACTTGGGATAGGTTTTCCACAGCAAGCACCTATTGTTCGTCGGAAGCCGTTTTTGCTCAAGGGGTCTCCGGGCTGTGTTCGTTGGGGTTGAACTCCTGCTAGCAAAACCGCCGGGATGAGGGAAGGGTTCAGAGTGTGCCTGGGCCTTGTGGTCTCTTACAGGTCAGTGTATGGCATTTCCATGACCTTGCCACAGGCACCTGGGAGTATGTCTGCACGTGGAGAAAGACTTTCCCGTGGGAAGCCGTGTTTTGTCAAACGGGTCCCAGTGCTGTGCTCCTCTCTTTTCACTCCGGCTACCAGATGCCCAGTGAGGATGGGAGGGCTTAGAACATGGCTGGGCAGTCTTGTTTCTTCCAGAGACGTGGATGGCATTTGCTTTACCTTGCCACAACCACTTGTGAGAGGGTCTGTACCTCAGGAAAACTCTTTCGTGGGAAGCAGGCTTTTGGCCAATCGGGTCTCAGGCCCGTGAGCCTCGGGTGTCTCTCCGGCTCCCCAAAGCACAGGGACGAGGTGAGGGGCTTAGACCATGCCTGGGCAATGTTGTTTCTTACACCTGGGTGTGTGGCATTTTCTTTACCTGGCTACCCCCAGTTGGGATAGGTTTTCCACAGCAAGAGCCTATTGCTCCTCGGAAGCCGTTTTTGCCCCAGGGGTCTCCGGGCTGTGTTCCTTGGGGTTGAACTCCTGCTAGCAAAACCGCCGGGATGAGGGAAGGGTTCAGACTGTGCCTGGGCCCTGTGGTCTCTTACAGGTCAGTGTATGGCATTTCCCTCCCCTTGCCACAGGCACCTGGGAGCATGTCTGCACGTGGAGAAAGACTTTCCCATGGGAAGCCGGGTTTTGTCAAACGGGTCCCAGTGCTCTGCTCCTCTCTTTTCACTCCTGCTGCCAGAAGCCCAGGGAGTATGGGAGGGCTTAGAACATGGCTGGGCACTGTGGTTTCTTCCAGAGAAGTGGAGGGCATTTGCTTTACCTTGCCACAACCACTTGTGATAGGGTCTGCACCTCAGGAAAACTGTTTCCGTTGGAACCCGGCTTTTTGCAAAGGGGACTCAGGGCCGTGGGCCTCGGGTGTCCCTCCGGCTCCCCAAAGCACAGGGACGAGGTGAGGGGCTTAGACCATGCCTGCGCAATGTTGTTTCTTACACCTGGGTGTGTGGCATTTTGTTTACCTGGCTACCCCCACTTGGGATAGGTTTTCCACAGCAAGCACCTATTGTTGGTCGCAAGCCGTTTTGGCCCCAGGGGTCTCCGGGCTGAGTTCCTTGGGGTTGAACTCCTGCTAGCAAAACCGCCGGGATGAGGGAAGGGTTCAGACTGTGCCTGGGCCCTGTGGTCTCTTACAGGTCAGTGTATGGCATTTCCATCACCTTGCCACAGGCACCTGAGAGCATGTCTGCACGTGGAGAAAGACTTTCCCGTGGGAAGCCGGGTTTTGTCAAACGGGTCCCAGTGCTCTGCTCCTCTCTTTTCACTCCTGCTGCCAGAAGCCCAGGGAGGATGAGAGGGCTTAGAACATGGCTGGGCACTGTGGTTTCTTCCAGAGAAGTGGAGGGCATTTGCTTTACCTTGCCACAACCACTTGTGATAGGGTCTGCACCTCAAGAAACTGTTTCCGTTGGAAGCCGACTTTTTCAAAGGGGTCTCAGGGCCGTGGGCCTCGGGTGTCCCTCCGGCTACCCAAAGCACAGGGACGAGGTGAGGGGCTTAGGCCATGCCCCGGCAATGTTGTTTCTTACACCTGGGTGTGGGGCATTTTGTTTACCTGGCTACCCCCACTTGGGATAGGTTTTCCACAGCAAGCACCTAGTGTTCCTCGGAAGCCGTTTTTGCCCCAGGGGTCTCCGGGCTGTGTTCCTTGGTGTTGAACTCCTGCTAGCAAAGCCGCCGGGATGAGGGAAGGGTTCAGAGTGTGCCTGGGCCTTGTGGTCTCTTACAGGTCAGTGTATGGCATTTCCATGACCTTGCCACAGGCACCTGGGAGTATGTCTGCACGTGGAGAAAGACTTTCCCGTGGGAAGCCGGGTTTTGTCAAACGGGTCCCAGTGCTGTGCTCCTCTCTTTTCACTCCTGCTGCCAGATGCCCAGTGAGGATGGGAGGGCTTAGAACATGGCTGGGCACTCTTGTTTCTTCCAGAGACGTGGATGGCATTTGCTTTACCTTGCCACTACCACTTGTGAGAGGGTCTGCACCTCAGGAAAACTGCTTCCGTAGGAATCCGGCTTTTGGCCAAACGGGCCTCAGGCCCTTAGGCTTCAGGTGTCCCTCCGGCTCCGCAAAGCACAGGGAGGAGGTGAGGGGCTGAGACCATGCCTGGGCAATGTTGTTTCTTACACCTGGGTGTGTGGCATTTTGTTTATCTGTCTACCCTCATTTGCATAGGTTTTCCACAACAAGCACCTATTGTTGGTCGCAAGCCGTTTTGGCCCCAGGGGTCTCCGGGCTGTGTTCCTTGGGGTTGAACTCCTGCTAGCAAAACCGCCAGGATGAGGGAAGGGCTCAGACTGTGCCTGGGCCCTGTGGTCTCTTACAGGTCAGTGTATGGCATTTCCTTCACCTTGCCACAGGCACTTGGGAGCATGTCTGTACGTGCAGAAAGACTTTCCCGTGGGAAGCCGGTTTTTGTCAAACGGGTCCCAGTGCTGTGCTCCTCTCTTTTAACTCTGGCTGCCAGAAGCCCAGTGAGTATCGGAGGGTTTAGAACATCGCTGGGCACTGTGGTTTCTTCCAGAGAAGTGGATGGCATTTCCTTTACCTTGCCACAACCACTTGTGAGAGGGTCTGTACCTCAGGAAAACTCTTTCATGGGAAGCAGGCTTTTGGCCAATCGGGTCTCAGGCCCGTGAGCCTCGGGTGTCTCTCCGGCTCCCCAAAGCACAGGGACGAGGTGACGGGCTTAGACCATGCCTGGGCAATGTTGTTTCTTACACCTGGGTGTGTGGCATTTTCTTTACCTGGCTACCCCCACTTGGGATAGGTTTTCCACAGCAAGAGCCTATTGCTCCTCGGAAGCCGTTTTTTCCCCAGGGGTCTCCGGGCTGTGTTCGTTGGGGTGGAACTCCTGCTAGCAAAACCGCCGGGATGAGGGAAGGGTTCAGACTGTGCCTGGGCCCTGTGGTCTCTTACAGGTCAGTGTATGGCATTTCCTTCACCTTGCCACAGGCACTTGGGAGCATGTCTGCACGTGGAGAAAGTCTTTCCTGTGGGACGCCGGTTTTTGTCAAACGGGTCCCAGTGCTGTGCTCCTCTCTTTTCACTCCTGCTGCCAGAAGCCCAGGGAGGATGGGAGGGCTTAGAACATGGCTGGGCACTGTGGTTTCTTCCAGAGAAGTGGAGGGCATTTGCTTTACCTTGCCAGAACCACTTGTGATAAGGTCTGCACCTCAGGAAAACTGTTTCCGTTGGAAGCCTGCTTTTCGGAAAGGGGTCTCAGGGACGTGGGCCTCGGGTGTCCCTCCGGCTCCCCAAAGCACAGGGACGAGGTGAGGGGCTTAGACCATGCCTGCGCAATGTTGTTTCTTACACATGGGTGTGTGGCATTTTGTTTACCTGGCTACCCCCACGTGGGATAGGTTTTCCACAGCAAGCACCTATTGTTCGTCGGAAGCCGTTTTTGCCCCAGGGGTCTCCGGGCTGTGTTCCTTGGGGTTGAACTCCTGCTAGCAAAACCGCCGGGATGAGGGAAGGGTTCAGACTGTGCCTGGGCCCTGTGGTCTCTTACAGGTCAGTGTATGGCATTTCCATCACCTTGCCACAGGCACCTGGGAGCATGTCTGCACGTGGAGAAAGACTTTCCCGTGGGAAGCCGGGTTTTGTCAAACGGGTCCCAGTGCTCTGCTCCTCTCTTTTCACTCCTGCTGCCAGAAGCCCAGGGAGGATGAGAGGGCTTAGAACATGGCTGGGCACTGTGGTTTCTTCCAGAGAAGTGGAGGGCATTTGCTTTACCTTGCCACAACCACTTCTGATAGGGTCTGTACCTCAGGAAATCTGTTTCCGTGGGAAGCCGGCTTTTTGCAAAGGGGTCTCAGGGCCGTGGACCTCGGGTGTCCGTCCGGCTCCCCAAAGCACAGGGTCGAGGTGAGGGGCTTAGGCAATGCCTGGGCAATGTTGTTTCTTACACCTGGGTGTGTGGCATTTTGTTTACCTGGCTACCCCCACTTGGGATAGGTTTTCCACAGCAAGCACCTATTGTTCGTCGGAAGCCGTTTTTGCCCCAGGGGTCTCCGGGCTGTGTTCCTTGGGGTGGAACTCCTGCTAGCAAAACCGCCGGGATGAGGGAAGGGTTCAGACTGTGCCTGGGCCCTGTGGTCTCTTCCAGGTCAGTGTATGGCATTTCCTTCACCTTGCCACAGGCACTTGGGAGCATGTCTGCACGTGGAGAAAGTCTTTCCTGTGGGACGCCGGTTTTTGTCAAACGGTTCCCAGTGCTGTGCTCCTCTCTTTTCACTCCTGCTGCCAGAAGCCCAGGGAGGATGGGAGGGCTTAGAACATGGCTGGGCACTGTGGTTTCTTCCAGAGAAGTGGAGGGCATTTGCTTTACCTTGCCACAACCACTTGGGATAGGGTCTGCACCTCAGGAAAACTGTTTCCGTGGATAGCCGGCTTTTTGCAAAGGGGTCTCAGGGCCGTGGACCTCGGGTGTCCGTCCGGCTCCCCAAAGCACAGGGACGAGGTGAGGGGCTTAGACCATGCCTGGGCAATGTTGTTTCTTACACCTGGGTGTGTGGCATTTTGTTTACCTGGCTACCCCCACTTGGGATAGGTTTTCCACAGCAAGCACCTGTTGTTCGTTGGAAGCCGTTTTTGCCCCAGGGGTCTCCGGGCTGTGTTCGTTGGGGTTGAACTCCTGCTAGCAAAACCGCCGGGATGAGGGAAGGGTTCAGACTGTGCCTGGGCCCTGTGGTCTCTTACAGGTCAGTGTATGGCATTTCCATCACCTTGCCACAGGCACCTGGGAGCATGTCTGCACGTGGAGAAAGACTTTCCCATGGGAAGCCGGGTTTTGTCAAACGGGTCCCAGTGCTTTGCTCCTCTCTTTTCACTCCTGCTGCCAGAAGCCCAGGGAGGATGGGAGGGCTTAGAACATGGCTGGGCACTGTGGTTTCTTCCAGAGAAGTGGAGGGCATTTGCTTTACCTTGCCACAACCACTTGTGATAGTGTCTGCACCTCAGGAAAACTGTTTCCGTTGGAACCCGGCTTTTTGCAAAGGGGTCTCAGGGCCGTGGGCCTCGGGTGTCCCTCCGGCTCCCCAAAGCACAGGGACGAGGTGAGGGGCTTAGACCATGCCTGCGCAATGTTTTTTCTTACACATGGGTGTGTGGCATTTTGTTTACCTGGCTACCCCCACTTCGAATAGGTTTTCCACAGCATGCACCTATTGTTCGTCGGAAGCCGTTTTTGCCCCAGGGGTCTCCAGGCTGTGTTCGTTGGGGTTGAACTCCTGCTAGCAAAACCGCCGGGATGAGGGAAGGGTTCAGACTGTGCCTGGGCCCTGTGGTCTCTTACAGGTCAGTGTATGGCATTTCCATCACCTTGCCACAGGCACCTGGGAGCATGTCTGCACGTGGAGAAAGACTTTCCCGTGGGAAGCCGGGTTTTGTCAAACGGGTCCCAGTTCTCTGCTCCTCTCTTTTCACTCCTGCTGCCAGAAGCCCAGGGAGGATGAGAGGGCTTAGAACATGGCTGGGCACTGTGGTTTCTTCCAGAGAAGTGGATGGCATTTGCTTTACCTTGCCACAACCACTTGTGAGAGGGTCTGCACCTCAGGAAAACTGCTTCCGTTGGAAGCCTGCTTTTGGCCAAACGGGCCTCAGGCCCTTGGGCTTCAGGTGTCCCTCTGGCTCCCCAAAGCACAGGGACGAGTTGAGGTCCTTAGACCATGCCTGGGCAATGTTGTTTCTTACACCTGGGTGTGTGGCATTTTGTTTACATGGCTACCCCCACTTGAGATAGGTTTTCCACAGCAAGCACCTATTGTTCGTTGGAAGCCGTTTTTGCCTCAGGGGTCTCCGGGCTGTGTTCGTTGGGGTTGAACTCCTGCTAGCAAAACCGCCGGGATGAGGGAAGGGCTCAGACTGTGCCTGGGCACTGTGGTCTCTTATAGATCAGTGTATGGCATTTACTTCAACTTGGCACAGGCAGTTGTGAGCATGTTTGCACGTTTCGAAAGATTTTTCCGTTGTAAGCCGGTTTTTGTCAATCTCATAGGGAAGAAATAGAAACTCTTTGGCATAACCTGACTCACCCAGCATCAGTAAAGCAGTTCCAGAACTCAGCCCAGGTCCCCTGTCGCCTACCCAATTGAAGCCACCACCATGCCTCTATCGAAAGGAATTCCCAAAGACTCTCCTCTGACTCCACCACCAAAGAAACAGCAGATTGAATATGGCACTTCAAAATATCGAGATGATACATCTAGTATAGTTAGATACACAAGGTTTACCTTTATTTTTTTGTTTTTTATTACATAATGTTATAGTCTCCATACAGTACAGTAAATTTCGATGATACATTAGTTGCATATAACACCCAGTGCACCATGCAATATGTGCCCTCCTTACTACCCATCACCAGCCTATATTTTAAACAGGAAAATGCTGCTCTGAATAATTTTGAATTTTCCCTCGACCCCCATTGTAACTCTGGGATGAAAAGACTAATCAGTGATGAAACATCACCCTTGACAATTGGAAAGACATCATCCATATTTGTATGTGACGACAAAAGGCCATCTAACACTAAATGGTGGCCGCTCACCCATATCTTAGGCCCAACTGTATAAACACTGTCAAACGTATATCTTAAAAATAGACAAAGAGTAAACCTCACCTTCCCTTTCTAATGAAAGAGTGTTTCTAGGAAACAGCTGTTCAAAATACATTCATAAGCAGTCAATGAACAGAGAAAATGGGATCCCCTGCAAAGTGCTCCAAGCTCAGAAACTAAGTACCTCCTTCACCAAATTCAGAACGCTGACAACTATTACTTAAGTTTTACTTCATGGCTCAACTAGAGAAAAGAGAAAAACCCAGGAGATGGTGGGTTAATGAGAGGTTTTACTTCCAGTCCTGATGTGGATATGACATTTCTCCAAATGGACCTGCCGCTTTCTCTGAATGCTGGATCCCGTGTCAAGCTGCCTCACTGACTCAGATGCAGACGTTCAGAACGTCGGGTCTCGCGGAGCCAGAGCAGAGAAGTGTTGTCAGATGGGGAGAAGCAGCTCCTCGGACCTAAAGCCTGCACACCTGCTGTGGTTTCTGGGAGAAGGGGAAACATAGACTTGTCTTTCAGTAGTAATTATCTCCCAGCCCATTGCCACCATTCCCAGGAAACAGCTAGCACAATGCTGAAGTTGGGTAACGGCTCTGGGCCTTCCTAGCGCCACACCTGTGCCTGAGGGAACAGGGAATACCCTGCTGAACTCGGGGAACTGCTCAAGGTCCATTACCTGCACTGTGTCGGGGGACAGGGGCACCGCACTGAAGTTGGGGACTGTGCGGTCCTTTCTCTCGCTCTTCCTGGGGAACACGGGAAACCCTGGAATGTCTGCGAACCATCCCACAAAAGCTTTGCTGAGCGGGTGCCCTGGAGTTCCTGGGTCTGGGGTGTATGGCCAGTTGACGGAGACTAGGCAGAAGAGACTTTCAAGGGAAAAAGGAAAGAAACCTGAGTCTCCATGATGAACTCTCTCAACATGCCCTTCCAGAACCCCGCCTCTTACCCGGGGTGCCCCTACTCCCAGAAAGCCCACCTATGGCCACACAGCATGCACTCACCCAGCCAGGAACTCCACAGGTCCACTCTCTCAAAACTCCACTTCCTTGGCTCCTGGTCTGCGTCCTTGGGCTGCTCCGGATCTGCACACAGAGACGTAGCTCCACCCCCATGGGGTGATTGCTTGGGGAGTATGATGCTTCCAACTCCTTGAATGCCAGGCAACCGGACCCATGACTCACAACTCTGGGAGTGCAGAGGTCTAGGAGGCACCTCCTTGGCTAAACGCCCTGAGCAGGCATGACGGGGATCATGGGCAGGGCTGCAATCACACACACACACACACACACACACACACACACACACACACGGCCCCTTTCGCGGACCCCTCTAGCTGCAGACCACCCTCAGAGCCCTGCCCCTTCCCTTCTGCACCAACCCTTCCTGCAAGGGTGTGCCTGGTTCCTGGCAAGGTCAGCTGCTCTCAGACTGTTCCAGCCTTGGGCTTTAGGAAATGCAATGCTTTTATCCATATCCAAGGCAATTTTAAGCGCCAAAAGGAATGGTCCAAGTGGGAATAGCTTTGCCTTCTTGTCTCACCCATGGAGTGCATAGTGCTTCTCAGACCTTCAAAACATCCTTCTAGGGTGAGCCCATTTGTGCTGCAATCTATATACACATGCTTAGTTCTACAGGGAAGGAAGGAAAAGCCGGCCTTCTGTTCTGTCGTGGTTGTGAACCAGGAACATTTATTTTTCACTTGAAAACAGAGTGTTATTGTCGACACTAAATGAAGGAACCTTTTAAAACATTTTAGAGAGGAAGGAAGAGAGTTTTATTCAAACCCAAGTCAAGGACAGCTGCCTGGGAGACACAATCTTCACAAAGAAAGGAGTGCTCCAGGGAAGGAACATTTAGGGCAGGGTCATATATTTGTTCTGAGTTGTACTTCGTACAGTTATACATCACGATGAGGAAGAAGGTTCCAGAAAGTGACAGACTTTTTATGTTTTCAGTATGTACAAATCAGTATGACTTTAATCTTATGGGAGCAAGAAAGGTTCTTTTGTGTTCTCACCTTGATGCTGGCAAAGGCATTTTTTGGTTCTCTTTTTCTTTTTGATGCATATGGACAATAAGTGCTGGGGGCAGAAATAGGGCCCATGCTTTGAGGGTTTGCCCAGTCATTTTGAGCTGGGTAAAATGTTAAAGGAGAGCTTTCCTGGGAGGCCAAGATCAGGCCTCACAGATGGTATGACATAAAAATTACTCTTATCCTTATCATCACTACCAAATGGTGGAACGTGAGATGAAAGCACCTTTCCAATAATAAAGAGACATCAAAGGACCCCTACAGAAGGTTACCTGCTCCATGGTCAACACAGGTAACAGAGGCATTCATGGTCTCTGGACTCCTCCCCTTGTCCTGCCCAAATCTCTGAAACATAGAGATCATTTACAGTCAGAATTTTAGACATCTTAGAGATGTCTGGCACCATTCCCTTGGACTACAGAATACAACAGAATAGCTCACTGTTACAACACGAAAGTGCCCCTGGATACACTAAGTTCTTTCTCCACAACGTTGGCCTTAATGAAATCATAATTGTAACATAGAAACACTACGATGGTTGGGAATAAATAATCACAGGTAAGGGAATATTTAGGAAATCTTTAGAAGCATTGTCTCACTCTGTAGAAGAGGCTAACTGCTTTAAATACTATTTCCGACCTTACAGGACACTCTACAGACCAGAGCCTCCATCAATTAAAAAAGCATAGTTCTTTCAGTCACTTTAATATCAGAAAAATAGTATAGTATCTCTATTCCTAGGGATCTTTAAGTCTCCGACTCAAAGGTCCTCCACTGAGAGAATTATCTTCATGATCATGATGGGCAGAGGTGAAAAGGCAGCCGAATTCATTCCATTTGGCCACACAACAAGAAAATCCTAATACTTCCTAGGTTTCCAGATTGAGAAGACCTGGGGTAGAGCGAAATGGTACCTTGTATGGAAAAACAAGGGATTTGGAGTCAGTTTGGAGATCACACTTAGGTTTCTGACACTAAAATCCTCTGTAATTCATATCATTTCTGAGCCTTTGTCTATCCATCTAAAAATGGGACTCATTCTATCTACACCCCAGCTGAGAAGTTTACGAGGGAGAATGCTACTCAGAGCCAGTATGGATTCTCCCAAGAGCAGGTGCTCAGGAGCCATAATTACCATTGGGTCTATATCTTTTCCAGAGAAAAGAACACATGGTGAAACCGTGTTTCGAAAAGATGACTCACAAGATGATTTTCACACTTTCATGAAGGTCAAGAAACTGCTATTTTGTTGTAATTCTCTCAGAAATCATGTTATTAGCTTGGTGGGGACAATAGCAACATCATCACTAGGAGTGGGGAGCTTCTCATCTCCATATGGCTATGTTGATTACCTTAACACAATGCCACCAGAAAGGAAAGCTGGAGGGAGGTGTGTGTGGGCACAGGCCAAGGCTGCCAGGTGTGCCTGGGACATGCAGAACTCTGATAGGAGGCTTAAGTCCTGTCTATGTTAGGATAGTCAGTGCTCTTCAGAGACAAAGGGCCATTGTGTGTGAGCCCTGATGTAGAAAAGGTGGAAAATGTCCATTGCGATTCCCTCTCTGACCCTTAGGATATGCAGCAAAGTTACATTGAATTTTTAAACATGGAGGGATTTCCTGGTCTTCTTTTCGTGAGGACTCGGGCTCTATTCCTTGGTGGCCTAAGAATAGAATCTAGTTAGTTTCAGGATGTTAAAATGTAGACATGATTCATGGAACAACATATCATCTGTTTGGGTAAATAGTCTATGACCACTGGAAATAATGTATTCTGCACGTATTATGCAATATTACATAGACGTCAATTAGGTCACATTTGTTACCAATGTTTTGTCTGCTTTTTCCATCAGATATTGAGAAAGGCATATTAAAATTTCCAAACAAAATTTCCAAAAAAAGAGGATGCCGATCAAAAATGTTGTGTGAAAACAAAAAGAAAGTGCCATCACTCCATTCAGTGAATCAGGTTTGTGCAGAGAGACGGTAACGTTGATCACTGAAGACACCAGGGTTTTCCAATATGTGTGTTGAACCTTAAGGAAACTGCCATAGACGTAACTCTCAGTAAGAAGAGCATGGTAAGGGTCTTCCAACTCCCATCCTCTGTCATGATGATGGAAGCATGTTGCAGAGTGGGAATGAAAGCATAAGGGCCACTAACCAATCTTCAAGGAAGAACATTGTATCAAAGCCATCATTCACCTGACATCTTCGGTCGTGAAGATGAAACTATTGGCACAGGTGTCTAAGAAAACATAGGGAAAGTGCCATATACTGAAGTCCACGAAAGAACACCATAGAGAAAGCATCTTGCATCTCACAGTCTTCCGTCATAAAAACGGAAGTATGTGCAAAACTGTCTGTGAAAACAGACGCATAAAGCGCGTTGTTTCACTCTATACAGGAACACTGTATTGACACCATGTCTCAACTCACAACTTCTGTAGTGAAGATGGAAGCCTTGGTAAGAATGTGTGCGAGCTCATAAAGAAGTGCCATCTACTTAATTCTAAGAACCAAATCTGTGTAGATAGAAAACAATATCAAACCAACCTCCTGACAAATGGATCAACCGGGGTTTCTTTCCTGTGTGTTGAACCTTAACGAAAGTGCCATAAACTTAATAGTAGGTGAGAGCACTGGGTAGATAGCATCTTTCAACCAACAAATTCTGTCATGAAGATGGAAACGTTTGCATCATTGCCCTGAAAGCATAAGGAAAGTGGCAGAGACTTAGCTTCAAGAAACGACCGTACCGAATCCATCCTTCAAGGCACGTCTTCTTTTACGAAGTTGGAAGCATTCTCAGAAGTGTTTCTCAGCATAAGGGAATTATCGTACGCTTAACTTTATGAGGGAAATCCGTAGGACACTGTCTGAAACTCAGATCTTTTCTCATGAGGCTGAAAGCATTGGCTCAAGGAACTTGTAAAGAAATGACGTTTACTCCACTCTGAGCACCAAGGTTCTGTATAGAGAATGAAACTTCAAACATCCTGATGCATGAAGAGAGAAGCTTTTTCAAATATCTGTGTTGAACGGTAAAAGAAGTGCCATACGCTTAGCACTATTAAAGAGCACCATCTGGAGACAACTTTCCAAATCAAGTTCATGAGGGTGGATGTATGTTCCAAAATCTGCATGAAACCTAAGGAACATTCTGTATGCTCAGGTAAGAACACCCTTGGAAAAAATCTTTCAACTCACATCTTCTGTAATGAAGATGGGAGTACTTGCAGAAGTGCAAGTGAAAGCATAAGGAGAGGTCCTATCTAAGTAGTTGTGAGAAACAACTCCGTGTTGATAGAAGGCAACATCGAAGTAACATGGTGACCCATGAATATACACCCGTTGTCCAGCACGTGCCTTGAACCTTAAGGAAAAGGGCACTATATACAAATCTCAGTCAGAACACCGAATGGATACCATCTTCCAAGTCACAGCTTCTGTGAGGATGATCGCAAGTTTTTCAAGTGTCTACGAATGCATAAGGAAGGTGTCACCTACTTTACACTAGGAGAGAATACTCTATCTAAAAGCATCTTGCACCTCACATCTTTTCTCATGAAGTGGGAGCATTGTGCAAAACAGTGCCTGCGAGCATCAAGATAATGCACTTCGTTTAAAACTGTAATAATACTACACAGAAAGCATCACTCAACTCACTTCTTTCATGAGGATGAAAGCCGTTCGAAAAGGTTGTGTGAAAACAAAAAGAAAGTGCAATCAGTCAATTAGCTAAAGAGTTTGTGTAGAGAGACGGCAACTTTGATCAGTGAAGACACTAGGGCTTCCCTATATGAGTTTCCTTAAGGTTCACTTAAGGAAACAGCCCCAGATGTAACTCTCAGTAATAGGAGTGCATGGAAACAGTCTTCCAACTCCCGTCGTCTGTCATGATGATGGAAGAATGTTTCAGAGTGGGAATGAAAGCATAGGGAAAGGGCCAATAACGAATATTTAAGACAGAATATTGTATCGAAGGCATCTTTCACCTCACGTATTCTATCATGAAGATGAAAGCATTTCAACAGGCGTCTAAGAAAACATAAGGAAAGTGCCATATACTGAAGTCTCTGAAAGAACACCATAGAGAAAGCATCTTGCATCTCACAGTTTTTCTTTTTTTTTCTTTTTTAAATGTTTTATTATGTTTGTCAACATACAGTGCATCCCCGGTTTCCGATGTAAGGCTCGATGATTCATTAGTTGCGTATAACACCTAGTGCACCATGCAATATGTGCCCTCCTTACCACCCATCACCGGTCTATCCCATTCCCCCACCCCCCTCCCTTCTGAGGCCCTCAGTTTGTTTCTCATAGTCCATAGTCTCTCATGTTTCATTCCCTCTTCTGATTACCCCCCCTTTCTTTATCCCTTTCTTCTCCTACCGATCTTCCTAGTTCTTTTGTTCCATAGATGAGAGAAATCGTATGATAGTTGTCTTTCTCTGCTTGACTTATTTCACGTAGCATTAGCTCCTCCAGTGCCATCCATGTTGTAGCAAATGTTGAGAACTCGTTCTTTCTGATAGCTGAGTAATATTCCATTGTATGTATGAACCACAACTTCTTAATCCAGTCATCTGTTGAAGGGCATCTCGGCTCCTTCCACGATTTAGCTATTGTGGACATTGCTGCTGTGAACATTGGGGTGCATATGGCCCTTCTCTTCACTACGTCTGTATCTTTGGGGTAAACACCCAGTAGTGCAATGGCTGGATCATAAGGTAGCTCAATTTTTAACTTTTTAAGGGACCTCCACACTGTTTTCCAGAGTGGCTGTACCAACTTGCATTCCCACCAACAATGTAGGAGGGATCCCCTTTCTCCACATCCTCTCCAACAATTGTCGTTTCTTGCCTTGTCTATTTTTGCCATTCTAACTGGCGTAAGGTGGTATCTCAGTGTGGTTTTGATTTGAATTTCTTTGATGGCTAATGATTTTGGACATTTTTTCATATGTCTGTTAGCCATTTGTATGTCTTCATTGAAAAAGTGTCTGTTCATATCTTCTGCCCATTTTTTGATTTGTTTGTTTCTCGTGTATTGAGTTTGAGATGTTCTTTGTAGATCTTGGATACCAGTCCTTTATCTGTAGTGTCATTTGCAAATATCTTCTCCCATTCCGTGGGCTGCCTCTTAGTTTTTCTGTTTCCTTGACTGTGCAGAAACTTTTAATCTTGATGAAGTCCCATAAATTCATTTTATCTTTTGTTTCTCTTGCCTTTGGGGATGTATCATGAAAAAGGTTGTTTTGGCCGATGTCATGGAGGTTGCTGCCTATGTTCTCCTCTAGAATTTTAATGGATTCCCATCGAGGTCTTTCATCCATTTGGAGTTTATTTTTGTGTATGGTGTGAGATAGTGGTCAAGTTTCATTCTTTTGCATGTAGCTGTCCAATTTTCCCAGCACCATTTATTGAAGAGACTTTTTTCCCACTGGATGTTTTTTCCTCCTTGCTCAAATATTAGCTGCACAAAGAGCCGAGGGTCCATTTCTCTGTTCTCTATTCTGTTCCATTGGTCTATGTGTCTGCTTTTGTGCCAGTACCATGCTGTCTTTGTGATCACAGCTTTGTAGTACAGCTCGAAATCTGGCATTGTGATGCCTCCAGCTTTATTTTTCCTTTTCAACAGTTCCTTGGAGGTTCATGGCTTTTTCTGTTTCCATGCAAATTTAAGGACTATTTGTTCCAGTTCTTTCAAAAATGTCCTCAGTATTTTGATCGGGATAGCATTGAAAGTGTAGATGGCTCTGGGTAGCATGGACATTTTAACTATGTTAATTCTTCTGATCCTTGAGCATGGAATACCTTTCCATCTTTTTATGTCTTCCTTAATGTCTTTCAAGAGTGATTTATAGTTTCTAGAATATAGGTCCTTTACGTCTCTGGTTAATTCCAAGGTAACGTATGGTTTTTGGTGCTATTGTAAATGGGATGGATTCCCTAATTTCTCTTTCTTCGGTCTCGTTATTCGTGTACAGAAATGCAACTGATTTCTCAGCATTGATTTTTTATCCTGCCACGTTACTGAATTGCTCTATAAATTCTAATAGTTTGGGAGTGGCTTCTTTTGGGTTTTCCATATAGAGTATCATGTCATCTGCGAAGAGAGACATTTTGACTTCTTCTTTGCCGATTTGAATACCTTTGATCCCTTTTTGTCGTCTGATTGCTGTTGCAAAGACTTCCAGTACGATGTTGAATAATAGTGGCGAGAGTGGGCATCCTTGTCGAGTTCCTGATCTTAAGGGAAAGGCTTCCAGCTTTTCCCCATTGAGAATATTTTCTGTAGCCTTTCCATAGATGGCTTTTATGAGATTGAGAAATGAACCCTCTATTCCTACACTCTGAAGGGTTTTAATCAGGAAAGGATGCTGTATTTTGTCAAATGCTTTTTCGGCATCAATTGAGAGGATCATATGGTTCCTGAGTCTTTTCTTGTTGATATGATATATCACGCTGATGGATTTGCGAATATTGAACCACGCTTGCATCCCAGGTATGAATCCCACTTGATCGTGATGGGTAATTCTTTTAATGTACTGTTGGATTTTATTAGCAAGTATCTTGTTGAGGATTTTGGCGTCCATATTCATTAGGGAAATCGGTCTGTAATTCTCCTTTTTGAGGGGGTCTTTGCCTGGTTTGGGGATCAAGGTAATATTGGCCTCGTAGAATGAGTTTGGTAGCTTTCCTTCTGTTTCTATTTTTTGAAATAGCTTTAGGAGAATAGGTATTATTTCTTCTTTGAATGTTTGGTAGAATTCCCCAGGAAAACCGTCCGGGCCTGGAGTTTTGTTATTTGGAAGGTTGTTTATCACTGACTCAATTTCTTCATCATTAATTGGCCTGTTTAAGGAATCAATTTCTTCCTGTTTCAATCTTGGTAGTTTATAGGTTTCCAGGAAGGATTCCATCTCTTCCAGATTGCTTAGTTTATTGGCATATAGCTGTTGATAAAAATTTCTAATAAGCCTTCCAATTTCAATGGTGTTCATCGTGACCTCTCCTTTTTCATTCATAATATTAATATTCGGGTCCTTTCTCTTTTCTTTTGGATGAGCGTTGCCAGTGGTCTGTCAATTTTATTGATTCTCTCAAAGAACCAGCTTCTAGTCCTGTTGATCTGCTCTACTGTACTTCTGGTTTCTACTTGATTGATTTCAGCTCTAATTTTGGTCAATTGCTTCCTTGTGCGTGGATTAGGCCTGTCCCTCTGTTGCTGTTCCACCTTCTTGAGGTGAGAATGTAAAAACTGCATTTTAGATTTTTCTATTCTTTTGAGTGAGGCTTGGATGGCTATGTATTTCCCCCTTAGGACTGCCTTTGCAGTATCCCATAGGTTTTTGGACTGTTGTATTTTCATTCCCATTGGTCTCCATAAATTGTTTAATTTGATTTTTGATTTCCTGGTTTATCGAGTCATTCCTGAGCAGGATGGTTCTTAGTCTCCAGGTGTCTGAGTTTCTTCCAAATTTTTCCTTGTGGTTGAGTTTCGATTTCAGAGCGTTGTGGTCTGAGAATATGCAGGGGATAATTTCAATCTTTTGGTATCGGTTGAGACCTGTTTTGTGTCCCAGAACATGGTCTATTCTTGAGAATGTTCCATGGGCATTAGAATAGAATGAGTATTCTTTGGTTCTGGGGTGTAGTGTTCTATATATATCTATGAGGTCCAACTTGTCAAGTATGGCATTCAAAGCCTTTGATTCTTTGCTTAGTTTTTGCCAGGGTGTTCTATTTCTGAGAGTGGAGTGTTGAGGTCCCCTACTATTAATGTATTTTTATTTATATGTCTCTTTATTCTGGTTAAGAGTTGGCTTGTGTATCTTGCTGCTCCCCTGTTGGGGGCATATATATTTATAATTGTCATATCCACTTGTTGAATACTTCCTTTAAGAATAATATAGTGCCCTTCTGCATCTCTAACAATAGTCTGTAGTTTAAAGTCCAATTTATCTGATATGAGAATTGCTACCCCAGCTTGCTTTTGAAGTCCATTTGCGTGAAAGATGGTACTCCATCCCCTTACTCTCAGTCTGAATGCATCTTTGGGTTCGAAATGAGTCTCTTGTAGACAGCAAATGGATGGGTCATTTCTTTTTATCCAATCTGCAACCCTTCTTTTTCTTTTGTTTTAAGATTTCATTTATTAATTTGACAGCAAAACAGCCAGTGAGAGAGGGAACACAAGCAGGGGGAGTAGGAGAGGAAGAAGCAGGCTCACAGCGGAGGAGCCTGATGTGGGGCTCGATCCCACAATGCCGGGATCACGCCCTGGCTGAAGGCAGACGCTTAACTGCTGTTCCACCCAGGCGCCCTGCATCTCACTGTCTTCTGGCATGAAAAAGGAAGCATGTGAAAAAGTGTGTACAAAAAGAGATGCATAAAGCGCGTTGCCTCACTCTATAAAAGAACACTGTATAAACATCATGTCTCAACTCACAACTTCTATTGTGAAGATGGAAGCCTTGGCAAGAGTGTGTGCAAGCACGTAGAGAAAGGGCTGTCTACTTAATTCTGAGAACCAAATCTGTCTAGATAGAAAACGATATCGAACCCACCTCCTGTCAAATGGATCAACCAGGGTTTTCTTCCCTATGTGTTGAAACTTAAGGAAAGTGCCGTAAACTTAGTAGGTGAGAGCACTGGGTAGATAGCATCTTACAAACCACGACTTCTATCATGAAGACGAAAATGTTTGCAACGTTGTGGTGAAAACATAAGGAAAGTGGCAGAGACATGGCTCCAAAAAAGGACAGTACCTAATCCATCTTTAAAGGCACGTGTTCTTTCATGAAGCTGGAAGCATATACAAGAGAGTGTTTCTCAGCTTAAGGGAATTATCGTATGCTTAACTTTACAAGAGAACTCCATAGAATACCCTCTGAAACATCTTTTCACATGACCCTGGAAGCATTGGCTAAAGGGTGAGGGAATGTGTAAAGAAATGCCATTTACTCGACTCTGAGCACCAATGTTCTGTATAGAGGAAGAGATTTCAAACATCCTGATGTATGAAGAGAGATTTTCAAATATCTCTGTTGAACCGTAAGAGAAGTGCCATATGCTTAACACTAAGAAAGAGCACCATCTAGAGACAACCTTCCAAATCACAACTACCTTCATGAAGATGGATGTATGTTCCAAAACTGTATGAAAACCTAAGGAACATGCTGTATGCTCAGGTAAGAACACCCTTGGAAAAGATCTCCCAACTCACATCTTCTGTAATGAAGATGGAAGTACATGCAGAAGTGTGAGTGAAAGCATAAGGAGAGGTCCTAAGTAGTTGTGAGTACCAGGTCAGTGTTGATAGGCAACATCGAAGTAACATGGTGACCCAGGAATATATATGCGTTGTTCAATACGTGCGTTGAACCTTAAGGAAAGAACAATATACCCAAATCTCAGTCAGAACACCGAATGGACACCCTCATCCAAGTCACATCTTCTGTTAGGAAGATGTCAAGATTTTCGAAAGTGTCTACAAATGCATAGGGAAAGGGACACCTACTTTACTCAAGGAGAGAACACTCTATATAAAAGCGTCTTGCACCTCACATCTGGTGTCATGAATTGGGAGCATTGTACAAAACTGTGCCTGCAAGCATCAAGATAATGCCTTTTGTTGAACCATGTAAGAACACTACAAGGAAAGTATCTCTCAACTCACATCAGTCATGAGGAGGAAAGCCCTTCAAAAGTTGTGTGAAAACGAAAGGAAAGTGCCATCAGTCAATTCAGCGAACCATGTTTTTGTAGAGACAAGGCAACATTGATCAGTGAAAACAGCAGGGTTTACCAATACGTGTGTTGAACCTTAAGGAAACAGCCATAGACGTAATCTCAGGAAGAAGAGTGTATGGAAAGGGTTTTCCAAGTCCCATAATCTGTCATGATGATGGAAGCATGTGTCTGATTGGGAATAAAAGCATAAGGAAAGGGACGTGAACCAACTTTAGGAAAGAACATTGTACCGAAGCCATCTTTGAAGTCACGTCTTCAGTCTTGAAGATGAAACCGTTTGTACAAGTGCCTAAGAAAACATAAGGAAAGTGCCATGTACTGAATCTACGAAGGAACACCGTAGAGAAACCATCTGGCATCTCACAGTCCTCTGTCATGAAAACGGAAGCTTGTGCAAATGTGTGTAAGAAAGAGACACATAAAGCTCCTGGAGCATGCAGGGGCGGCTGGCGGTGTTAGAAACACAGACAGAGAGACACTGGCCCTGTAGGTGAGAGCTGGGAAGCCAGGTGTGGGGCTCACATCCTGGACAGTGCAGGGTTGAGCAGCACCAACAGAAACAGAGTTAAAGTGGCCAGAACATCAGTGGAGAATGGTCCGCAATCCATCTGTTCTGAGACAGAGGCTGAGATTCGGCCACTGCTGCTCTGACTCTCAGAAGAAGCACAGCAAACCACCAGGGAAAGCCGCAAGAGAAAAGAAGCCTGGAAAGACCGGCTCACAGTGTGCCCACCCCCATCCCCCTTCGCAGGGTACACAGAGACTCTACCCAAACAGGGTTGCCCAAGTATCGGCACGGCAGGCCCCTACCTCAGAAGGCAGCCTGAAAAATCAAGAAGCCCCCATACCTAAGATCCCTATAAAACAAGGGCGCACGGCCTGGGTCGTGGTCAATAATTTGGGCTCTGGACAACACCACAACCTCTCCTCATCTGAATGATGAGGAGAAGTCCCCCCCCCCAGCAAAGAAAAGACAATGAGTTTGTGGCCTCTGCCACAGAACTTATGGATATGGATATAACCAAATTATCAGAAATGGAATTCAGAGTAACAATGGTCAAGATGATTTGTAGACTTGAAAAAAAATATTGACAAAATTGTTAATGAGAACATAGAATCTCTAAGGGCAGAAATGTGAGCGAATCTGGCAGAAATTAAAAATTCTAGGAGCCAAATGCAGTCAAAACTAGAGGCTCTGTTGGCCAGGGTGAATGAGGCAGAAGGACGTATCAGCGAATTGGAAGATGGGTTAGTAGAGGAAAAAGCTAAAAGAGAATCTGGACTCAAAAAAATCCACACACAGGAATGTAGGTTACGGGAAATGACTGACTCAATAAAACATTCCAGTGTCAGAATCATCGGCATTCCTGAGGACGTAGAGAAAAACAGAGGTCTAGAAGAGATATTTGAACAAATTGTAGCTGAAAACTTCCCTAATCTAGCAAGGGAAACAAACATTCGTGTCCAAGAGGCAGAGAGGACCCCTTCCAAGCTCAACCATGACAAACCCACGCCACGTCACGTCATAGTGCATTTCGCAAATATTAGATGCAAGGATACGGTATTGAAAGCGGCCAGGGCAAAGAAATTTCTCACGTACCAAGGCAAAGATATCAGAATTACGTCTGACCTCTCTCCACAGACCTGGAATGAGATAAAGGGTTGGGGGGCATTTTTAAATCTCTTTCAGAGAAAAACATGCAGCCAAGGATCCTTTATCCAGCAAGGCTGTCATTCAGAATTCATGGAGAAATAAAGACCTTCCAGAATCGTGGTCATTGACCAATTTTTTTAACCACAAAACCAGCCCTACAGGAGATATTAAGGGGGGGGGGGTTCTATAAAAGTAAAAAGGCCCCAAGAGTGATACAGAACATAAAGTCACAATCTATGGAAACAAAGACTTTACTGGCAATATGGCATCATTAAAATCACATCTCTCAATAATCCGTCTCAATGTAAATGGCCTAAATGCTCCCATAAAACACCACAGGGTTGCTGATTGGATAAAAAGACATGACCCATCTACAAACACTCATTTTGAACCTAAAGATACATTCAGACTAAAAGGATGGAATACCATCTTTCATGCCAATGGACCTGAAAAGAAAGCTGGGGTAGCAATTCTCATGTCAGACAGATTGGATTTGAAACTAAAGACTATAGTTAGAGACACATAAGGGCACTATATTATTCTTAAAGGATGTATCCAACAAGTGGATATGACAATTATAAATATATATGCCCCCAACAGGGGAGCAGCAAGATACACAAGCCAACTCTTAACCAGAATAAAGAGATATATAGATAAAAATACATTAATAGTAGGAACCTCAACACTCCACTATCAGCAACAGACAGAGCACCGGAGCAGAAAACCAACATAGAAACAAGAGCTTTGAATGCCATGCTAGACGAGTTAGACCTCATAGATATATATAGAACACTGTACCCCAGAACCAAAGAATACTCATTCTATTCTAATGCCCATGGAACATTCTCAAGATTAGACCATGTTCTGGGACACAAATCAGGTCTCAACTGATACGAAAAACTGAAATTATCCCCTCATATTCTCAGAGCACAACACTCTGAAATTGGAACTCAAAAACAAGGAAGATTTTGGAAAAAAACTCAAACACTTGGAAACTAAGAACCATCCTGCTCAGGAATGACCCAATGAACCAGGAAATCAAAAATATATTTAAACAATTTATGGAGACCAACGGGAATGAAAACACAATGGTCCAAAACCTATGGGATACTGCAAAGGCAGTCCTAAGGGGGAAATACATAGCCATCCAAGCCTCACTCAAAAGAATAGAAAAATCTAAAATGCAGTTTTTATATTCTCACCTCAAGAAGCTGGAACAGCAACAGAGGGACATGCCTAATCCACTCACGAGAAAGCAGTTGACCAAAACTAGAGCAGAAATCAATGAACTAGAAACCAGAAGTACAGTAGAGCAGATCAACAGGACTAGAAGCTGGTTCTTTGAGAGAATCAATAAAATTTACAAAACACTGGCAAGACTTATACAAATGAATAGAGAAAGGACCTAAATTAATAAAATTATGAATGAAAAAGGAGAGGTCATGACCAACACCAATGAAATTGGAATGATTATTAGAAACTTTTACAAACAGCTACATGCCAATAAATTCAGCAATCTGGAAGAGATGGAGGCCTTCCTAGAAACCTATATACTACCAAGACTGAAACAGGAAGAAATTGACTTTTTAAACAGGCCAATTAATTATGAATAGATTGAGCCAGTGATAAACAACCTTCCAAATAACAAAACTCCAGGCCCGGACGGTTTTCCTGGGGAATTCTACCAAACTTTCAAAGAAGAAATAATACCTATTCTCCTAAAGCTATTTCAAAAAATAGAAACAGAAGGAAAGCTACCAAACTCATTCTATGAGGCCAATATTACCTTGATCCGCAAAACAGGCAAAGACCCCCTCAAAAAGAAGAATTACAGACCAATTTCCCTAATGAATATAGATGCCAAAATCCTCAACCAGATTCTGGCTAATAGAATCCAACAGTACATTAAAACGATTATCCATCATGAACAAGTGGGATTCATCCCTGGGATGAAAGCGTGGTTCAATATTCGCATATCGATCAGCGTGATACATCATATCAACAAGAAAAGGCTCAGGAACCATATGATCCCCTCAACTGATCCAGAAAAAACATTTGACAAAATACAGCATCCTTTCCTGATTAAAACCCTTCAGAGTGTAGGAATAGAGGGTTCATTTCTCAATCTCATAAAAGCCATCTATGGAAAGGCTACAGAAAATATTCTCAATGGGGAAAAGCTGGAAGCCTTTCCCTTAAGATCAGGAACTCAACAAGGATGCCCACTCTCGCCACTATTATTCAACATAGTACTAGAAGTCCTTGCAACAGCAGACAACAAAAAGGGATAAAAGGTATCCAAATCAGCAAAGAAGTCAAAATGTCTCTCTTCGCAGATGACATGATACTCTATATGGAAAACCCAATAGAATACACGCGCAAAATATGAGAAGTTATAGAGCAATTCAGTAATGGGGTGGGATAGAAAATCAATGCTCAGAAATCAGTTGCATTTCTATACATGAATAATGAGACTGAAGAAAGAGAAATTAGGGAATCCAGCCCATTTACAATAGCACCAAAAACCATATGTTACCTAGGAATTAACCAGAGACGTAAAGGACTTATATTCTAGAAACTATAAATCACGTTTGAAAGACATAGAGGAAGACACAAAGAGATGGAAAAATACTCCATGCTCATGGATCGGAAGAATTAACATCGTTAAAATGTCCATGCTACCCAGAGCAATCTACACTTTCAATGCTATCCCGATCAAAATACCGATGAGATTTTACAAAGAACTCGAAAAAACAGCCCTTAAATTTGTATGGAACCAGAAAAGGCCCCGAATCGCCAAGGAATTGTTGAAAAGGAAAAACAAAGCTGGGGGCATCACAATGCCAGATTTCAAGCTGTACTACAAAGCTGTGATCACAAAGACAGCATGGTACTGGCACAAAAGCAGACACATAGACCAATGGAACAGAATAGAGAACCCAGAAATGGGCCCTCGACTCTGGGCAACTGATTTTTGACAAAGCAGGAAACAACATCCAGTGGAAAAAAGACAGTCTCTTCAATACATGGTGCTGGGGAAATTGGACAGCTACATGCAAAAGAATGAAACGTGACCACTCCCTAACACCATACACAAAGATAAACTCTAAATGGATGAAAGACCTCAATGTGAGACAGAAATCCATCAAAATCCGAGAGAAGAGCATAGGCAGCAACCTCTATGACATCAGCCACAGCAACCTTTTTTATGACACATCTCCAAAGGCAAGAGAGACAAAAGATAAAATGACCTTGTGGGATTTCATCAATATAAAAACTGTTGCACAGCCAAGGAAACAGAAAAACAAAGAGGCAGCCCACGGAATGGGAGAATACATTTGCAAATGATACTACAGAGAAAAGATAGGTATCCAAGATCTACAAAGAAGTTCTCAAACTCAATACGTGAGAAACAAATAAACATCATAAAATGGGCAGAAGATATGAACTGACACTTTTCCAGTGAAGACATAGAAATGGCTAACAGACACTTTAAAAAATGTTCAAAATCATTAGCCATCAGGGAAATTCATATCAAAATCACACGTAGATACAAACTTAAGCCAGTTAGAATGGCAAAAATTGACAAGGCAAGAAACAATTGTTAGGATGTGGAGAAAGGGGATCCCTCCTACATTTTTGATGGGAATGCAAGTTGGTACAGCCACTTTGGAAAAAGTTTGGAGGTCCCTTAAAAGATTAAAAATAGAGCTACCCTGTGTCCAGCCATTGCATTACTGGGTATTTAAACCAAAGATACAGACATAGTGAGGAGAAGGGCCATATGCACCCCAATGTTCATAGCAGGGCTGTTCACAATAGCTATATCGTGGAAGGAGCCAAGATGCCCTTCAACAGATGACTGGATTAAGAAGTTGTGGTCCAGGCAGGAGGGGTTAAGATGGCGGAGGAGTAGGGGACCCCTTTTTCAGCCGGTCCCCTGAGTCGAGCTGCATAGGTAACAGACCAGCCTAAATAACCACAGAATCAGCCTGAGATGCAGGAGGATACATCTGGATCTCTACAAATGAACATCTCCAGCGCTGAGTATTGAGGTACCAAGAGGGGAGCTGTAAACCGTGCACAGATATCGGAAGATAAACGGAAGGGGGAGGGAGCTGCCGCGTTTGGGCGCCGAAAAGCGGCAGCCACCTGCACAGGGGAGCGGGCGGACTCATGGAGGGCACCCGCGAGAGAGTGGACTGAGACCGGTGAACCGTGAACGCGCTCCACCAGGCATCTCCCGGAACACCGGAATCCCGGTGTGCTCACGGGATCCAAACTGAGACCGGGAGCTCCCGGAGCGCGCGCGGGGCGGCTGGCGGCTGTCGGGCCACCTGCACGGGGGAGCGGGCGGACTCGCGGTCGGCACCCGCGAAACAGCAGACTGAGACCCTGAACCGGGTGCGCGCGCCACCAGGCTTCTCACGAAACTCCGGAATCCTGGTGTGCTCACCGGGCATAGACTGAGACCAGGAGACCCGGGAGCGCCAGGGGCGGCCGGTGGCTGGCGGCATTAGAAACACAAAGGACAGAGATGCGCCGGCCCTGGAAGTGAGGGCAGGGACGCCGGGTTGGTGCGCACATCCCGGGACGCTGCAGGGTTGAGCAGCACCAACAGTAACAGAGTTAAAGTGGCCAGAACATCAGTGGAGAACGGGCCACAATCCCTCTGTTCTGTGACAATGCAGCCTCTGCTGCTCTGACTCTCAGAAGAGGCATAGCTGACCGCCAGGGAAAGCCGCCAGAGAACAAAAGCCTGGAAATACCAGCTCAGAGAGTGCCCATCCCCATCCCCCCTCGCGGGGGACATGGAGACTCTAACCAAACAGGGTTGCCTGAGTATGGGCGTGGCAGGTCCCTCCCCCAGAACAAGAAGGCAGGCTGAAAAATCAAGAAGCCCACAACCCCAGGCGCCTGGGTGGCGCAGTCATTGAGCGCCTGTCTCCGGCTTAGGGCGTGATCCCAGCGTTCCGGAAAGGAGTCCCTCATCGGGCTCTTCTGATGGGAGCCTGCTTCTTCCTCTCTCACTCCCCTGCTTCTGTTCCGTTCTTGCTGACTGTCTGTCTCCCTCTCTCAGATAAGAAAATAAATAAAATCTTTAAAGAAGAAGCCCACATCTCTAAGATCCCTATAAAACAAGGGGCACGGCCTGGGACCCAGTCAATAATTTGGGCTCTGGAAAACCCCGCAACCTCTCCTCATCAGAATGACAAGAAGGAGAAGCCCCCCACCCCAGCAAAGAAAAGACAGTGAGTCTGTGGCCTCTGCCACAGAAGTAACGGATATGGATGTAACCAAATTATCAGAAATGGAATTCAGAGTAACAATGGTCAAGATGAGTAGACTTGAAAAAAGTATTAAGGAAAATGTTACTGAGAATATAGAATCCCTAAGGGCGGAAATGAGAGCGAATTTGACAGAAATTAAAAATTCTATGAGCCAAATGCAGGCAAAACTAGAGGCTCTGACGGCCAGGGTCACCAAAGCAGAGGAAAGGGTTAGTGAATTGGAGGATGGGTTAATAGAGGAAAAAATGAAAATAGAAGATGGTCGTAAAAAAATCCACGCCCACGAATGTTGGCTATGGGAGATTACTGACTCAACGAAACGATCCAATGTTAGAATCATCGGCATCCCCGAGGGGGTGGAGAAAAACAGAGGTCTAGAAGAGATATTTGAACAAATTGTAGCTGAAAACTTCCCTAATCTAGCAAGGGAAACAAACATTCGTGTCCAAGAGGCAGAGAGGACCCCTCCCAAGCTCAACCACGACAAACCTACGCCACGTCACGTCATAGTGCATTTCGCAAATATTAGATGCAAGGATACAGTATTGAAAGCGGCCTGGGTGGCTCAGTCGTTAAGCGTCTGCCTTCGGCTCAGGGCGTGATCCTGGCGTTCCGGGATCGAGTCCCACATCGGGCTCCTCGGCTAGGAGCCTGCTTCTTCCTCTCCCACTCCCCCTGCTTGTGTTCCCTCTCTCGCTGGCTGTCTCTCTCTGTTCTCTGTCAGATAAATAAACTCTTCAAAAAAAAAAAAAAAAAAAAGAAAGCGGCCAGGGCAAAGAAATTTCTCACGTACCAAGGCAAAGGCATCAAAATTACGTCAGACCTGTCTACACAGACCTGGAATGAGAGAAAGGGTTGGGGGAGCATTTTTAAAGCTCTTTCAGAGAAAAACATGCAGCCAAGGATCCTTTATCCAGCAAGGCTGTCATTCAGAATTGATGGAGAAATAAAGACATTTCAGAATCGACAGTCACTAACCAATTTCGTAACCACGAAACCAGCCCTACAGGAGATATTACGGGGGGTTCTATAAAAGTAAAAAGGCCCCAAGAGTGATACAAAACAGAAAGTCACAGACAATACAAACAAAGACTTTAATGACAACATGGCAGCATTAAAAGCATATCTCTCAGTATTCAGTCTTAATATTAATGGTTTAAATTCTTCCTTAAAGCGCCACAGGGTTGCAGATTGGCTAAAAAGAAATGACCCATCCATTTGCTGTCTACAAGAGACTCATTTCGAACCCAAAGATGCATTCAGACTGAGAGTAAGGGGATGGCGTACCATCTTTCTCGCAAATGGACCTCAAAAGAAAGCTGGGGTAGCAATTCTCATATCAGATAAACTGGATTTTAAACTACAGACTATAGTTAGAGACGCAGAAGGGCACTATATTATTCTTAAAGGAAGTATTCAACAAGTGGATATGACAATTATAAATATATATGCCCCCAACAGGGGAGCAAGATACACAAGCCAACTCTTAACCAGAATAAAGAGACATATAAATAAAATACACTAATAGTAGGGGACCTCAACACTCCACTCTCAGAAATAGACAGAACACCCTGGGAAAAACTAAGCAAAGAATCAAAGGCTTTGAATGCCATACTCGACGAGTTGGACCTCTTAGATATATAGAGAACACTACACCCCAGAACCAAAGAATACTCATTCTATTCTAATGCCCATGGAACATTCTCAAGAATAGACCATGTTCTGGGACACAAAACAGGTCTCAGCCGATACCAAAAGATTGAAATTATCCCGTGCATATTCTCAGACCACAACGCTCTGAAATCGAAACTCAACCACAAGGAAAAATTTGGAAGAAACTCAAACACTTGGAGACTAAGAACCATTCTGCTCAGGAATGACTCGATAAACCAGGAAATCAAAAATCAAATTAAACAATTTATGGAGACCAATGAGAATGAAAATACAACAGTCCAAAACCTATGGGATACTACAAAGGCAGTCCTAAGGGGGAAATACATAGCCATCCAAGCCTCACTCAAAAGAATAGAAAAATCTAAAATGCAGTTTTTATATTCTCACCTCAAGAAGCTGGAACAGCAACAGAGGGACAGGCCTAATCCACGCACAAGGAAGCAGTTGACCAAAATTAAAGCTGAAATCAATCAAGCAGAAACCAGAAGTACAGTAGAGCAGATCAACAGGACTAGAAGCTTTGAGAGAATCAATAAAATTGACAGATCACTGGCAAGACTTATCCAAAAGAAAAGAGAAAGGACCCAGATTATTAAAATTATGAATGAAAAAGGAGAGGTCACGATGAACACCATTGAAATTGGAAGGATTATTAGAAATTTTTATCAACAGCTATATGCCAATAAACTAAGCAATCTGGAAGAGATGGAATCCTTCCTGGAATCCTATAAACTACCAAGATTGAAACAGGAAGAAATTGATTTCTTAAACAGGCCAATTAATGATGAAGAAATTGAGTCAGTGATAAACAACCTTCCAAATAACAAAACTCCAGGCCCGGACGGTTTTCCTGGGGAATTCTACCAAACATTCAAAGAAGAAATAATACCTACTCTCCTAAAGCTATTTCAAAAAATAGAAACAGAAGGAAAGCTACCAAACTCATTCTACGAGGCCAATATTACCTTGATCCCCAAACCAGGCAAAGACCCCCTCAAAAAGGAGAATTACAGACCGATTTCCCTAATGAATATGGACGCCAAAATCCTCAACAAGATACTTGCTAATAGAATCCAACAGTTCATTAAAAGGATTATCCACCACGATCAAGTGGGATTCATACCTGGGATGCAAGCGTGGTTCAATATTCGCAAATCAATCAGCGTGATTGATCGATATGGTGTATCAGCGTGATACATCATATCAACAAGAAAAGACTCAGGAAACATATGATCCTCTCAATTGATGCCGAAAAAGCATTTGACAAAATACAGCATCCTTTCCTGATTAAAACCCTTCAGAGTGTAGGAATAGAAGGTACATTTCTCAATCTCATAAAAGCCATATATGAAAAGCCTACTGAAAATATTATTCTCAATGGGGAAAAGCTGGAAGCCTTTCCCTTAAGATCAGGAACACGACAAGGATGCCCACTCTCGCCACTATTATTCAACATAGTACTAGAAGTCCTTGCAACAGCAATCAGACGACAAAAAGGGATCAAAGGTATTCAAATCAGCAAAGAAGAAGTCAAAATGTCTCTCTTCGCAGATGACATGATACTCTATATGGAAAACCCAAAAGAAGCCACTCCCAAACTATTAGAAGTTATAGAGCAATTCAGTAACGTGGCGGGATACAAAATCAATGCTCAGAAATCAGTTGCATTTCTGTACACGAATAACGAGAACAAAGAAAGAGAAATTAGGGAATCCATCCCATTTACAATAGCACCAAAAACCATACGTTACCTTGGAATTAACTTAACCAGAGACGTAAAGGACCTTTATTCTAGAAACTATAAATCATTCTTAAAAGACATTGAGGAAGACATAAAAAGATGGAAAGATATTCCATGCTCATGGATTGGAAGAATTAACATAGTTAAAATGTCCATGCTACCCAGAGCCATCTACACTTTCAATGCTATCCCGATCAAAATACCGAGGACATTTTTCAAAGAACTGGAACAAATAGTCCTTAAATTTGTATGGAACCAGAAAAGACCCCGAATCTCCAAGGAACTGTTGAAAAGGAAAAACAAAGCTGGGGGCATCACAATGCCGGATTTCGAGCTGTACTACAAAGCTGTGATCACAAAGACAGCATGGTACTGGCACAAAAGCAGACACATAGACCAATGGAACAGAATAGAGAGCCCAGAAATGGACCCTCAGCTCTTTGGGCAACTAAAATTTGATAAAGCAGGGAAAAACATCCGGTGGGAAAAAGACAGTCTCTTCAATAAATGGTGCTGGGAAAATTGGACAGCCACATGCAAAAGAATGAAACTTGACCACTCTCTCACACCATACACAAAAATAAACTCCAAATGGATGAAAGACCTCGATGTGAGACAGGAATCCATCAAAATCCTAGAGGAGAACATAGGCAGCAACCTCTACGACATCGGCCAAAGCAACCTTTTTCATGATACATCCCCAAAGGCAAGAGAAACAAAAGATAAAATGAATTTATGGGACTTCATCAAGATTAAAATTTTCTGCACAGTCAAGGAAACAGTCAGAAAAACTAAGAGGCAGCCCACGGAATGGGAGAAGATATTTGCAAATGACACTACAGATAAAGGACTGGTATCCAAGATCTACAAAGAACTTCTCAAACTCAATACACGAGAAACAAATAAATCAAAAAATGGGCAGAAGATATGAACAGACACTTTTTCAATGAAGACATACAAATGGCTAACAGACACAGGAAAAAATGTTCAAAATCATTAGCCATCAAGGAAATTCAAATCAAAACTTCACTGAGATACCACCTTACGCCAGTTAGAATGGCAAAAATAGACAAGGCAAGAAACAACAATTGTTGGAGAGGATGTGGAGAAAGGGGATCCCTCCTACATTGTTGGTGGGAATGCAAGTTGGTACAGCCACTCTGGAAAACAGTGTAGAGGTCCCTTAAAAAGTTAAAAATTGAGCTACCTTATGATCCAGCCATTGCACTACTGGGTGTTTACCCCAAAGATACAGACGTAGTGAAGAGAAGGGCCATATGCACCCCAATGTTCACAGCAGCAATGTCCACAATAGCTAAATCGTGGAAGGAGCCGAGATGCCCTTCAACAGATGACTGGATTAAGAAGTTGTGGTCCATATATACAATGGAATATTACTCAGCTATCAGAAAGAACGAGTTCTCAACATTTGCTACAACATGGATGGCAGTGGAGGAGATAATGCTAAGTGAAATAAGTCAAGCAGAGAAAGACAACTATCACATGATTTCTCTCATCTATGGAACATAAGAACTAGAATGATCAGTAGGGGAAGAAAGGGATAAAGAAAGGGGGGGTAATCAGAAGGGGGAATGAAACATGAGAGACTATGGACTATGAGAAACAAACTGAGGACTTCAGAGGGGAGGGTGTGGGGGAATGGGATAGGCCGGTGATGGGTAGTAAGGAGGGCACATATTGCATGGTGCACTGGGTGTTATACACAACTAATGAATCATCGAGACTTACATCGAAAAGCGGGGATGTACTGTATGGTGACTAACATAATATAATAAAAAATCATTATAAAAAAAAGTGTCTACGAATGCGTAGGGAAAGTGTCACCTACTTTACTCAAGGAGAGAACACTCTATGTGAAAGCATCTTGCACCTCACATCTGGTGTCATGAAGTGGGAGCATTGTGCCAAACGGTGTCTGCAAGCATCAAGATAATGCCCTTCATTTAACGACGTAAGAACACTACACAGAAAGCATCTCTCAACTCACATCAGTCAAGAGGAGGAAAGCCCTTCAAAAAGGTTGTGTGAAAACGAAAGGAAAGGTCCATCAGTCAATTCAGCGAACCATGTTTTTGTAGAGACAAGGCAACGTTGATCAGTGAAAACACCAGGGTTTACCAATACGTGTGTTGAACCTTAAGGAAACAGCCATAGACGTAATCTCAGGAAGAAGAGGGTATGGAAAGGGTTTTCCAAGTCCCATAAACTGTCATGATGATGGAAGCATGTGTCTGATTGGGAATAAAAGCATAAGGAAAGGGACGTGAACCAATCTTAGGAAAGAACATTGTACCAAAGCCATCTTTGAAGTCACGTCTTCGGTGGTGAAGATGAAACCATTTGTACAGGTGCCTAAGAAAACATAAGGAAAGTGCCATATACTGAATCAATGAAGGAACACCGTAGAGAAACCATCTGGCATCTCACAGTCCTCTGTCATGAAAACGGAAGCATGTGCAAAAGTGTGTAAGAAAGAGACACATAATGCTCCTGGAGCATTCAGGGGCCGCTGGTGGCTGGCGGTGTTAGAAACACAAAGGACAGAGACACACTGGCCCTGTAGGTGAGAGCTGGGATGCCAGGTGTGGGGCTCACATCCCAGACAGTGCAGGGTTGAGCAGCACCAACAGAAACAGAGTTAAAGTGGCCAGAACATCAGTGGAGAACTGTCCGCAATCCCTCTGAGACAGAGGATGAAATTTGGCCACTGCTGCTCTGGCTCTCAGAAGAGGCACAGCAAAACACCAGGGAAAGCCGCCAGAGAACAAAAGCCTGGAAATACCGAATTACTCTGTGCCCATCCCCATCCCCCCTTGCAGGGGACACGGAGACTATACCCAAACAGGGTTAACCTTAATATCGGCTTGGCAGGCCCCTCCCCCAGAAGGCAGGCTGAAAAATCAAGAAGCCCACATCCCTAAGATCCCCATAAAACAAGGGCTCATGGCCTGGGTCCCAGTCAATAATTGGGCTCTGGACAAACCCACAACTTCTCATTAGAATGTCTAGAAGGAGAAATCCGCCCCAGCAAAGAAAAGAAAATGAGTCTGTGGCTTCTGCCACAGAACTAATGGATATGGACATAACCAAATTATCAGAAATGGAATTCAGAGTAACAAAGGTGAAGATGGTGTGTAGACTTGAAAAAGTATTAACGAAAATATTGATGAGAATATAGAATCTCTAAGGGCAGAAATGAGACCAAATCTGGCAGAAATTAAAGTAAAAAAATAACAAATAACGTACAGTATCTTTGCTCAGTGTAGAATCCCTATCGTAAGTGGTTGTGGCAACGTAAAGAACATGCCATAAACTAATCTGTAAGAAACAACAGTGTACAAGAACAAATTAGCCCTAACACCATCATTCGTGAACATGGAAGCATTAACGAAAATGGTCGTGGAAGCCTACGAAAGTGCAAAACACGTATCTCTGAGAGACAACACTATACAAGGAAAGACCAATGAACACCATCTTTCATGATTATGGAAGCATGAATGAAAAGGTTCTGGAATTACCAAGACTTTGCCCCATCCTTTAGGTAATAAACCACCGTGTACAGGAAAACACCTTCAACTCATATCAACCTCCTCAATAGTGATCCCAACTCAACACTGGGTGTGTTGGCCTAGGGAAATGTCCACATACTTAGAGATAAGAAACAACGGTGTCAGGATAATTCCCTTCAAGTCACATCAGACTTCCTGAAGATGGAAGGAGGAATCAAAGTGGTTATGGTACCGTTAGGAAAGGCCTTCGAACATAAAGCTGAGAAAAAACAGTGTACAGGAACCCTCTTACAACATACAGTATCTTTGGTTAATGTGGAATCTCTATCATAAGTGGTTGTGGCATCGTAAAGAAAATCCTTAAGCTTTTTTATATGAAACAACAGTGTACAGGAACCCGCTTAGCCCTAACATCATCCTTCGTGAATATGGAAGCAGTAACCAAATTGGACGTGGAAGCCTGACTAAAGTGCCAAACACTTATCTCTGAGACACAACACTATACAAGGAAAGACCAATGAACATAATCCTTCACAAGTAAGGAAGAATTAATGAAAAGGTTCTGGAATCTCGGGGACTCTGCCCAATCCTTATTGCTAATGAACCACTGTGTACAGGAAGACACCTTCAACTCACATCAGCCTCCTCAACACTGATCCCGATTCAATTTTGGCTCTGTAGGCCTAGGTAAAGGTCCACATACTTATAGCTAAGAAACAACGGTGTCAGGATAATGCCCTTCAAGTTACATCAGCCTTCCTGAAGATGGAAGCAGGAATCTAGGTGGTTATAGTACCATTAGGAAAAGCCTACTGAGGGGCGCCTGGGTGGCACAGCGGTTAAGCGTCTGTCTTCAGCTCAGGGCGTGATCCCGGCGTTACGGGATCGAGCCCCACATCAGGCTCCTCCGCTATGAGCCTGCTTCTTCCTCTCCCACTCCCCCTGCTTGTGTTCCCTCTCTCGCTGGCTGTCTCTATCTCTGTCGAATAAATAAATAAAAACTTTAAAAAAAAAAAAAAAAGGAAAAGCCTACTGAAATATACCTGAGAAACCACAGTGTACAGGAAATATATTACAACGTACAATTTTTTGTAAGTGGTTCTGGCAACATAACTACAATGCCAAAAATTTATCTGTAAGAAACAACAGTGTACGGGAACCCACTTAGCCCTGACATCATTAATAATGAGTACGGAAGCATTCACCAACGTGGTCGTGGAGCCTTACGAAAGTGCCAAAAACTTATCTCTGAGACACAACAGTATACAAGGAAAGACCAATGATTTCTCAACATTTGCTGCAACATGGACGGTACTGGAGGAGGTAATGCTAAGTGAAATAAGTCAAGCAGAGAAAGACAATTATCATATTTTTTCTCTCAATTATGGAACATAAGAACTAGGAAGATCGGTAAGAGAAGAAAGGGATAAAAAGGGGGGGTAATGAGAAGGGGGAATAAAGCATGGTAGATAATGGACTCTGAGATAGAAACTGATTGTTTCAGAGGGGTGAGGGGTGAGGGAATGGGAGAGGCTGGTGATGGGCATTAAGGAGGGTACGTATTGTATGGTGCACTGGGTGTTATACGCAACTAATGAATCATTGAAATTTACATCAAAAACAAGGGATATACTGTATGGTGACTAACATAAAATAATTTAAAAAACACTAAAAAAAAGAAAATAGGAGGTTATGAATCACCAAAGGCACGCATACATATATCTAAGAAACAACAGTGTACAGGAAAGAACCCCTTACAATGGATATCAGCATTCACGCATATGGAAATATGATCCAAGGTGGAGGTGGAATTAGAGGGAAAGGACCACATACATATCCCAAGACAATACCACTTTAGAGAATAGCATTAACAATTAACATCATCTTTCATGAATATGGAAACATTAATGAAAAGTTTTTATTTTTTATTTTTATTTTTTAAAGATTTTATTTATTTATTTGACAGAGATAGAGACAACCAGCGAGAGAGGGAACACAAGTAGGGGGAGTGGGAGAGGAAGAAGCAGGCTCATAGCAGAGGAGCCTGATGTGGGGCTCGATCCCATAACGCCAGGATCACGCCCAGAGCTGAAGGCAGACGCTTAACCGCTGTGCTACCCAGGCGCCCCTAATGAAAAGTTTGTAAATCTTGAGGACCGTGCCCGAACCTTATTGGTAATATACCACCGTATACAGGAAAACACCTTCAACTAATATCAGCCTCCTCAACACTGATCCCTATTCAAGATTGGGTGTGTACGCCTAGGGAAAGGTCCACATAATTATAGCTAAGAAACAACAGTGTCAGGATAATGCCTTTCAAGTCACATCAGCCTTTCTAAAGACGGAAGCATCGGTCAAGGTCACTAGGGTACCCTCTGGTAAGGTCTATGAACATAAAGCTGAGAAACAACAGGGTACAGGAGCCATCTTACAACGTACAATATCTTTGGTTAATGTGGCATCCTTATCGTAAATGGTTGTGGCAATGTAATGAAAAGGCCATAAACTTATCTGTAAGAAACAACAGTGTACGGGAACCCACTTAGCCCTAATATCAAAATTCATGAATATGGAAGCATTAACCAAAATGGTTGTGGAAGCCTGACAAGAGTGCCAAAAACTTATCTCTGAGATGCAACACTATACAAGGAAAGACCAATGAACATCATCTTTCAAGAGTAAGGAAGATTTTACCATAGTGGTCTTGAAACATGAAATTTGTGCCCCATTCTTGTACGTAATAGACAGCAGTGTCTTTGAACCATCCTCCAATTAAAGCAACCTCCTGCATAGGGATCCCTTCGCAAAATTGTGTTGCAGTCCTAGGGAAATTACCGCACCCTTCTCTCTAGGAAACAACAGTGTCAGGATAATGTCTACCAATAATATCACTGATTAGAAATAGGGAAGCATGACTCAAAGTGGTTGTCGAAGCTTTAGGAAATGTCTAAGTACATATCTGTAAGAAAAACAGTGTATAGGGACTGCCCTCAGCTAAAATCACCCTCATGATTATACAATCCTTCAGAAAATAGGGGGTGTATGAATCACCAAACCGCATACATATATCTAAGAAAAAACCGTGTAGAGGATAGAACCCCTTACAATGAACATCACCATTCACGAATATGGAAACATGAACCAAGGAGGAGGTAGAATCAGAAGAAAAGGACCACATACCTATCCCTTGACAACACCACTTTACAGAATAGCATTAACAATTAACAGCATCTTTCATGAATATGGAAGCATTAATGAATAGTTTCTTGAATCTTGAGGACTATTCCCCATCCTTATTGGTAATGAACCATCATGTACAGGAAAACACCTTCAACTAACATCAGCCTAATCAATACTGATGCCTATTCAACATTGTGTGTGTAGGCCTAGGGAAATTTTCCCATACTTATAGCTAAGAAACAATGGTGTGAGGATAATGCCCTTCAAATCACATCAGCCTTCTGAAGATGGAAGCCTGAATCAAGGTGGTTATGGTTCCATTGGGTAAGTCCTCCGAACATATAACTGAGAAACAACAGTGTACAGGAACCATCTTACAACATACAATATCTTTGGTTAATGTGGACTCCCTATCATAAGTGATTGCAGCAACCTAACCAAAGTGCCATAAACTTATAGGTAAGAAAGAACATTGTACAGGAACCCACTTACCCATAATATCATCATTCATGAATATGGAAGCATTCATCAAATTGGTCACGGACGCCTGATGAAAATGAAAAACACTTATCTCTGAGACACAACACTATACAAGGAAAGACACAACACTATACATGGCTGCCATTTGGGACTCCAGAAAGCACTCTGAGACGGAGAAACCTCAGGGAACACCTGACCCAAGCCCAGACGAAACCAATTCCAGCAGATTCCTGGCCCCTAAACACTGTGCCGACAGTTTCCCCAACCCACTCTCCTCAGCCCCGATAGGGTCGCAGAGCCAGCCGATTGAGATTTCCATCCTCCTAGGGCCTGACATTAACATTAGGTTGGGTTCTCAGGGTTTCACTCCTAGAGACACAGCACAAAGATATAGGTATTGGGGAAGCCTGAGCCCGATTGGGGCCAAAGCATGCCACACAGAAAGAAAGAGTGCCATCTGGGACTCTAGAGGCTATTAGGAGCAGGAGAAATCTGCATATCCCACACAGTCAATCCCGTCCAGCTCCCGCATTCAGGAGACCCTTGGATGAAAACCCTGAGCCTTCCTTTCTCCACAACCCACCTACTCAAATCAGGACACGGCAATGCTGAGTTCAAAACCAAGATATGGTCTTTCCCATGCTCCTGAGCCCTAAGCCAAATGCTCCGTTGGGTTCCCAGAGACCATTCCAGGAGCCAAGCACCAAACACACAGGGACTGGGGAAACCTGAGCCACATTGGTGAATCAGCATGCCACAGAGAGGGAAACCGTACCATTTGGACCTGCAGAGGAAGAGAAATAAGAATGCCTACCTGATCCAATCCCAGCGAGACACCACTTCCACAGACCCCCTGTGGGCAACTCCTGTGTCTGACATTCAACCCAAAGCACACCCTCCTCTTAGGCCCCTGGAATCTCACATCGGATGGCTCATCTGAATAGCCATACACCTAGACCCTTGCCCTTACTACACGTTGAGTAGTGTGAGGTCCATTCCGAGACATCTAGCTCCAAGGACCAGGGAATGGGGACTGCTGAGCAATGTCAGGACACAAAGCCTGCCACACAGAAGGAAAGGTTGTCATCTGGGACTCCAGAAAGCACTCTGAGAAGGAGAAACCTCAGGGAACACCTGACCAAAGCAAAGAGAAAATCACTTCCAGTGGATTCCTGACCCCTAAACACTGTGCCGACAGTCTCTCCAGCCCACTCTCCTGAGCCTCAACAGGGTGGCAGAGCCAGTCGATTGGGCTTTGCAGCCTCCTAGGGCATGACACTCACCCTAGCTTGGGTACTCAGGGGTCCACTCCTAGAGAGATGGCACAAAGATATAGGGATTTGGGAAACCTGAGCCCTATCTGAGGCCTCAGCATGCCACACAGAAAGAAAACGTACCATCTGGGATGCAGAGGTATTCGGGGGCTGAAAAATCTGCATATCCCACTGAATCAATTCTAGCTGGCTCCCGCATTCAGGGTCCCCTTGGACCAAAACCCTGAGCCTTCCCTTCTCCACAACCCACCTACTCAAATCAGGACACAGCAATGGTGAGCTCAAAACCAGGAGATGGTCCCTCCCAGGCTCCTGAGCCCTAAGCCAAATGTTCCGTTGGCTTCCAAGAGGTCTTTCCAGGAGGCAAACACACAGCGACTGGGGAAACCTGAGTCATACCTGCAAATCAGCATGACATGCAGATGGAAACTGTGCCATTTGGACCCGCAGAAGGAATGCAGAGCAGAAGTTATGAATTCCCAGCTGTTCCAAACCCAACGAACCCCACATTCAAAGCCCCCCTGCCTGCAACTGCTGTGTTTCAGATGCAACCCAAATCACGCCCTACTCTTGGCCCCTGGAAGGTCACATCTGCTGGCTGATCTTTAGGGCCATGCGCCTAGACCCACGCCTTAATTCTAGTTTGGGGTCTGTTACGTTTATTCCCATACGCCTGACTCCAAAGCACAGGGATCAGGTACCACTGAGCAATGTTAGGCAGTAGCCTGCCACACAGAACTATAATATGCCATTTGGGACTCCAGAAAGTTTTGCGAGAAGAAACCTAAGTGAACACCTGACCTAAGCCCAGCGAATCTCCACTTTCAGCGGAACTCTAGGCCCTCATCCGTGACACTGGCACTCTCCTCAGCCCCCAGGTCAGTTTGTTTAGAGCCGGTCAATCGGGCTTTCCATACTCCCCTCCATGACAGTAATCATAGGTTGGATTCTGAGTAGTCCACTCCCAGAGGTCTGCCTCCAAAGATACGGAGATGAAGAAGCCTGAGTCATACCTAAGGCCTCAGTATGCCACCCAAAGCGAAACCGTTTTATTTGGGACTCCAGAAAGGAGGTCGAGGGGGAGAAATCCTAATTACTTCTGTACTTGATTCCCTCGATCCCCTGCATTCACTGGCTCATGGGCACAAACCCACTGCTTCACACTCACCCCAACCCATGCCATCAATCCCCGCCCCCACCGTGGAAATTCTGGACACATCCACCCTATTGGAACTCTCATTCTCCTATGCCTTACCCCTAACCCTAGATTTGGTGTGAGAGGTCCATTCTGAAAAGGCTGGAGTGGGAGACATGGATCCTGAGGGCGGACCTGTGGCCCCCCTCCAAGGCCGGGCATCATCCTTGCCTCACAGGGGATCCATGAAAGTGTTCTATCAGATGACTGATGGGGCTCCCTCCTGAAGAACTCAGACACAGAAAGGCAATTACAGATGCTCACATGTACATACAACATGGGGAAAGAAATTACTGAACGCATAGATTCGGAGAATAGATTTGTGGGTGCCTGATTCAGAGGAGGATGGGAAGGGTGAAGGTGGTCAAAGATACAGGTTTGTGTGTTAAAATCCAACAGCCATGGAATGTTCTGTGCAGCATGGAGACTAAAGTGAACCCCGCAGGATGGGGTACAGGTTCCCCAGCTCTTTGAAAGTACAGTACTCCTAGGAAACCTTTCAGAGCAGAAAGGGTGTAAAGAAGGAATGACCATTAATTAATATGGAAAAATTAGTGACCATGCTCAGACTCCTAAATTTACTTATTGTTGGCATTTCTCAGGACCCAGGACACAATTCCTAATGGATGCCGAAAATAAATGGAGAGAAAGCACAGCAGATGCTCACAAACAGAATTCAAAGCGCTGGTGGCTGGACACGGAGAGCGGTTTACAGGAAGGAGCTGGTTACGGTGCACGCTGCATCTGTCGTGCTTCTCCCCAAACAGATGCTGAATGCAAAGCTCACCGTTCAACTCTTTTCATAAGGAACATCCTCTTCAGGTTTCTTCCCATTAGTGAAACCAGGTGATAATGGAGATATTTCCAAAAAGCCAAGTGTCTTCCCATGAACTTTTAAAAAATGGGGAATACTTATACTTCACCGTTGCTGAGGGAGGAAATGTGAAAGCTTCTCCTGGAAACAAACCTCAGCAGATCCACCCAGAAAGGCACCTTCCTCAGCATGCCGAACGCGGACTACCTCCTACCCCCAGATACCTTCTCCTTCCCCTCGCTCAGGACAACCCACAACAGCTGGGAGTTACCCCAGGTCCTCCTTTCTCCCATCCTCAATATCTAAGCTGTCGGCAAATTCTGTGAGCTCCATCTTCAAGACGTACCCACCGTAGGACTCACCACTCCTTTCAAGGCCGCCTGTCTGGACCACACTGGAGCCCATCTCTTGCCTGAGTTCCTGGAAAAGAGTCATCATTGACCTCCCTCAACCCTCTGTCATCTGTTCTCAACCCTGCAGCCAGGATGACCCAGTGAAACAGGGTCCCATGGGGTCACAGCCCTGCTATGGCTTTCTGTCACACTCTGTCACCTTGATGATGCAAGTCCTAAGCTGTTGCCTGTGGTCACAGGGCCATCTTGTAGCTCATGGATGCACCTGGTATGCTCCTTCCCTGGGGCCTTTGCACATGCTTTCCATTCTGTTTAGAATGCTCTTCATGTGATATCACTGACCTTCCCTAGATCTTGACTCAAGCATCACCCTCCTAGTGAAGTACCACCTGACCCCTATGTGAATACCAAACACCACCCCCACCTTCCCTTCAGCACCCCCAGTCCTGTCTCCTCCTTTATATTTCCATAGCACTTATTATAATCTCCAGTTCATCTTGGCAGGGAAGAAACTGAGGCATCAACTGATGGCTTCATCACCTACTGCTCCCAATTTCCTGGTCCAAAGTCCAGGGGAAAAGGTGCCCCAGGACTCTTACACAGCCAGGATGCCCGGGACGAGGGGGTCCATCCACCTCCTGCACCCTGAACACCATCAGGTAAGGGAGCCATATGAGGAATTCACCTGTACACGAAACCTGAAACCAGAAACCTTCCTCGATGACAGGTGAGCACACACATTTACTCCTCTTCCCTGAGGTGCTCATCCAAGAAACCTGAGCAGAGATGCTGCCCAGAACCCAAATATCCCTCTGGCCAAAATCCTGGGAAACAGACATCTGATCTCAGCACCCTGCCAGGCTTGGATCGGCTCAGTGAGTCCTAAGACCCAGAGACTTCTTTCCACTCCAGCTCAATCCTTCTCACAGAGAAGCAAACTCCAGCCTCACAAACATGCTCATCATTAGCTCTGGAATTCCCTGTGTTGTGTCTACACTGGCCCACACAGTGGTCCCATGCAGAACACTCCACAAATGTCCTAGGTTTACAAGCCACTTTCAAGCTGCCCTTAGAAAGGCAGAAACTGGCCCAAGAGGCAGACCAGCCAAGTGATTTGATGTGCTGCAAACTCGGACAACATCCTCCCTGAACACCAATGCTTCCGAGTCCAAGTGTCCAAACTTCGCTCACTGGGCACTGAGAACCATGTAAGCATGAACACTGCTCTTTCGATTCACTGACCTCCCAGGCCTTCCAATCAGAACCAAGCTCCAGTCACCACTCTATTTTCCCTTCAGAGAGAGAGGTCAAATGATGGAATAAAACACTCCCTGTGTACAGCACACTTTTATCCACATAGAATTCCTTGGTCTTTCTCATTCGGGCAGCCCTACAAGACCCACACCAAAGAGAGATACCACAAGTTCAATCATCATGTATATATTTGACCTTGTGTTCTTTCTTCTGATAATTTTATTTCAAAGTCAATGTCTCTCTTGCTTCTTAAAATAATAATTAATAATTAATAATCATGATAATGATGATGATGATATGGTCACCTAAGGATTTGGATCTCCATTGCCAGATGGCATGGCTCTTGTCCAGATAAGGATGAAGACAAAACCTCAGCCCATAAAGCAAAGCCCACAACCTCAGGGATCCCGACACGCCTCATGGGTGAAGAGTTCCGATGCTACATGGACTTGTCTGAGTCCAAACGATACAGGCAAACTCCAGCATTCATTCTGTTTTCTTCATTAATTCCCCAGCTCAAGTCGCAAGTGACTCACCAGGTCAAGCTTCCAGAGCCCTGGATGGGTCTCCGGGTAAGCACCCCCACCCCGGGGGGGGGGGGGACATGAACACCAACAAAGGATTCTTTTAATACTTCACAAGACTGTTTTCCCATTCTTTAATTAAACTGGGAAATAAAAACGCACAGATAGCCCCTTCTACTAGCCGGTCCGATTCACTTCACTGGTCGATATAAGAGCAGGAAATAAAAGAGTTACGGATTTTCTGAGGACCCATCATGTCCATCACTTCAGGTTTGAAACTTCACACACATGCAAGGAAAGAAGCTCCAGCAAACATCTCAGCCTGGCAACTCTGACTGCCTGAATTGGAGTGACAGGGACAAACGATGATTCTGTGTGTGCTGGCTGAGGCTGGTGGCCCTGAAGAAGGGACTCGGCCAGCTCTCCACCTGTGCCTCAACTGTCCTCAGCCAGGAACCAGCTCACAGCCCTCACCTGTCACAACGTTCACATGGGAGACCACAGCCACCCCAGGAGCGCGCCCTGCCCATACCCTGCTGCAGAATGCACTCAGCTCTCCTCTGGGACCCGTCACCTCTACCCAGACCTGGAACCCCCATCTGCTGCAAAGCTCCAGGATTCCCCCTCCTTTCCCAAAATTACACTGGCCCAAGGCTTTCCTGAGAAAGGGAGAAGGCTACCTAATGAATGGTTCACACCTTCTTTCCTTTTCTTTCATATTTATCTCCACTTACCTTCCTACCTGGGCAAACTGTTAAGTGATGTATGCATGGAACATGAACGTGTTCTGAGATCTCAATCTTTCATTGCAGCCTTCTCAGGCCTCCTTATGCAATAAAATACCATATCCCTAGGACAGGGAGTTTTAAAATTATTATTTACAGAATAATAGAGTCCAAATCACCTCGTTTTTAGTTGCTCTTCAATAGGCAGAAGAGTTTCTGTGTAAAGACTTTCCACAGATATGACCTTCCATCAATTTCTTTATTTTCTTTTTAAAATTTTTTTTATTATGTTATGTTAGTCACCATACACTACATCCTTAGTTTTTGATGTAGTGTTCCATGATTCATTGTTTGCGTACAACACCCAGGGCTCCATGCAATACGTGCCCTCCTTAATACCCATCACCGGCCTATCCCAACCCCCCACCAAACCCCTCTGAAGCCCTCGGTTTGTTTCCCAGAGTCCATAGTCTGTCGTGGTTCATTCCCCCTTCTGTTTACCCCACCCTTCATTCTTCCCTTCCTTCTCCTACTGAGCTCCCTGCTATTTCTCCTGTTCCATAAATGAGTGAATCCATATCAAAATTGCCTTTCTCTGCTTGACTTATTTCACCTTCCAGCAATCTCATAAGGAGGAAACAGAAACTCTGTGGGATAACCTGACTCACCCAGCGTCAAGCAAGTAGTTCCAGAACTCAGCCCAGGGCTCCCGTCACCAGGCCCCTTGAAGCCACCAGCATGACTCTATCCAAAGGAATTCCCAAAGACTCTCCTTCTGACTGCACCACCAAAGAAATGACAGAGAGAATATGGCACCTCAAAATATTGAGTTGATACATCTAGTAAAGCTAGATAGTCAAGCTTAACTTTTAAACAGGAAAAGGCTGCTTTGAATAATTTTGAATTTTCCCTCGACCCTCATTGTAATTCTTGGGATGAAAAGACTAATCAGTAATGAAACATCACCTTTGACAAATGACAAGACATCATCCATATCTGTATCTGACGACAAAAAGCCATCTAACCCTAAATGGTGGCCACTCACCCATATCGTAGGCCCAACTGAATAAACACTGTTAGATGTATATCTTAAAAATACACAAAGAGTAAATCTAACCTTCCCTTTCTAATGAAAGAGTGTTTCTAGGAAACAGCTGTTCAAAATACATTCATAAGCAGTCAATGAACAGAGAAAATGGGATCCCCTGCAAAGTGCTCTAAGCTCAGAAACTAAGTACCTCCTTCACCAAATTCAGAACACTGACAACTATTACTTAAGTTTTACTTCATGGCTCAACTAGAGAAAAGAGAAAAGCCCAGGAGATAGTGGGTTAATGAGAGGTGTTACCTCCAGTCCTGACGTGGATATGACATTTCTCCAAATGGACCTGCCGCTTTCTCTGAATGCTGGTGTCCTGTGTCAAGCTGCCTCACTGACTCAGATGCAGACGTTCAAAACCTCGGGACTCATGGAGCCAGAGAAGAGAAGTGTTGTTAGGTGGGGAGAAGGCGGCTCCTCGGACCTAAAACCAGCATGCCTGCTGCAGTTTCTGGGAGAAGGGGAAACACAGACTTGTCTTTTAGTAGTAATTATCTTCCAGCCCATTGCCACCATTCCCAGGGAACAGGCAGCACAATGCTGAAGTTGGGTAACGGCTCTGGGGCTTCCTAGTGCCACACATGTGCCTGAAGGAACAGGGAACACCCTGCTGAACTTGGGGAACTGCTCAAGGTCCATTACCTGCACTGTGTCGGGGTACAGGGGCACCGCACTGAAGTTGGGGACCGTGCGGTCCTTACTCTCGCTCTTGCTGGGGAACAAGTGAAACCCTGGAATGTCTGCGACCAATACCACAAAAGCTCTGCTGAGCAGGTGCCCTGGAGTCCATGGGTTTGCTATGTAAGGCCAGTTGACAGAGAGTAGGCAGAAGAGACTATCAAGGGAAAAAGAAAACTCAACTGAGTCTCCAAATGAACTCCCTCCACATGCCCTTCCAGAACCCCACCTCTCACCCGGCGTGCCCCTACTCCCAGACCATGCCCCACACAGGCACACAGCATGCATTCACTCAGCCAGGAACTCCACACGTTGAATCTCTCAGAGCTCCCCTTCCCTGGTTCCTAGTCTGCATCCTAGGTCTGCTCTGGGTTTGCCCACAGAGACGTAGCTCCACCCCCATGGGGTGATTGCTTGGGGAGTATGATGCTTCCAACTCCTTGAATGCCAGGCAACCGGCCCCATGACTCACAACTCTGGGAGTGCAGAGGTCCAGGAGGCACCTCCTTGGCTAAACGCCCTGAGCAGGCATGACGGGGATCATGGGCAGGGCTGCAATCTCACACACACACACACACACACACACACACACGGCCCCTTTCGCGGACCCCTCTAGCTGCAGACCACCCTCAGAGCCCTGCCCCTTCCCTTCTGCACCAACCCTTCCTACAGGTGTGTGCCTGGCTTCTGGCTAGGTCAGCTGCTCTCAGACTGTTCCAGCTTTGGGCTTTAGGAAATGGCAATGCTTTCATGCATGTCCAAGGCAATTTTAAGCCCCAAAAGGAATGCTCCAAGCGGGAATAGCTTTGCCTTCTTGTCTCACCCATGGAGTGGATAGTGCTTCTCAGACCTTCAAAGCATCCTTCTAGGATGAGCCCATTTGTGCTGGAATCTATATACACATGCTTGGTTCTGCAGGGTAGGGGCCAGGAGGAACAGCCGGCCTTCTGTGCTGTCACGGTTGTGAACCAGGAACATTTATTTTTCACTTGAAAAGAAAACATAGTGTTATTGTCAACACTAAAGGAAGGAACATTTTAAAACATTTTAGAGAGAAATGAAGAGAGTTTTATTCAAACCCAAGTCAGGTCAGATGCCTGGGAGACACAGTCTTCACAAAGAAGGGAGTGCTCCAGGGAAGGAACATTTAGGGCAGGGTTATATATTTGTTCTGTTTTGTGTTAGGTACAGTTACCCATCACGATGAGGCAGAAGATTCCAGAAAGTGACAGACTTATCTTTTCAGTATGTACAAGTCGGTATGACTTTAATCTTACGGGGGACAGAGAGGTTCTTTTGTGTTCTCACCTTGATGTTGGCAAGGGCATTTTTTTGTTCTCTTTTTTCTTTTTGAAACAGATGGACAATATGTGCTGGGGGCAGAAATAGGGCCCATGCTTTGAGGGTTTGCCCGGTCATTTTGAGCTGGGTGAAATGATAAAGGAGGGTTTCCCTAGGAAGTCAAGATCAGGGTCCACAGATGGTATGAGATAAAAATTACTCTTATCCTTATCACCACTACCAAATGGAGGAGCTTGAGATGAAAGCACCTTTCCCATAGCTCAGAGACATCAAAAGGACCCCTACAGAAGGTTACCTGCTCCATGGTCAACACAGGTAACAGAGGCGTTTACGGTCTCTGGACTCCTCCCTTGTCCTGCCCAAATCTCTGAAGCATAGAGATCATTTACAGTCAGAATTTTAGACATCTTAGAGATGTCTGGCACCATTCCCTTGGACTACAGAATACAACAGAATAGCTCACTGTCACAATACGAAAGTGCCCCTGGATACACTAAGTTCTTTCTCCGCAACTTTTGCCTCATGGAAATCGTAATCCTAACATAGAAACACTGCGATAGTTGGGAAGTAAATAATCAGAGGTAAGGGAATATTTTAGCAATCTTTAGAGGCATTGTCTCACTCTGTAGAAGAGGCTGAGTGTTTTCAAATAGTCTTTCCGACCTTTTCACCAAGAGCTTCCATCAATTAAAAAAGGATAGTTCTTTCAGGCACTTTAATATCAGAAAAATAGTATAGTATCTCTATTCTAAGGGATCTTTAAGTCTCTTACTCAAAGGTCCTCCACTGAGATAATTATCTTCATGGTCATGATGGGCAGAGGTGAAAAGGCAGCCGAATTCGTTCCATTTGGCCACACAACAAGAAAATCCTAATACTTCCTAGGTTTCCAGATCAACAAGACCAGAGGTAAGAGCGAAATGGTACCCTGTATGGAAGAACAAGGGTTTTGGAGTCAGTTTGGAGATCCCACTTAGGTTTCTGACACTAAAATCCTCTGTAATTCATATAATCTCTGAGCCCTTGTCTATCCATCTAGGAAATAGGACTCATTCTATATACACCCTAGTTGAGAAGTTTAAGAGGGAGAATGCTAAACAGAGCCACTATGCAATCTCCCAAGAGCAGGTGCTCAGGAGCCATAATTACCATTGGGTCTATTTCTTTTCCAGAGAAAAGGACACATGGTGAAACCGTTTTTTGAAAAGATGACTCACAAGATGATTTTTAAACCTTAAGGAAGGTCAAGAAGCTGCTGTTGTGTCGTAATTCTCTCAGAAATCATGTTGATAGACTGGTGGGGACAATAGCACCATCATCACTAGGAGAGGGGAGCTCCCATCTCCATATGGCTATGTTGACTCCCTTAACTCAATGCCACCAAGAAGGAAAGCTGGAGGGAGGTGGTGGTGGGCCCAGGCCAAGACTGCCAGGTGTGGCTGGCACATGCAGAACTCTGATAGGAGGCTTAACTCCTGTCTACGTTAGGATAGTCAGTGTTCTTCAGAGACAAAGGGCCATTGTGTGTGAGCCCTGATGTAGAAAAGGTGGCAAATATCCACTGCGATCCCCTCTCTGACCCTTAAGATATGCAGCAAAGTTACATTGAATTTTTAAACATAGAGGGACTGCCTGGTCTTCTTTTGATGAGGACTAGGGCTCTATTCCTTGGAGGCCTAAGAATAGAATCTAGTTATTTTCAGTATTTTAAAATGTAGACATGATTCATGGTCCAACATATCATCTGTTTGGGTAAATAGTCTATGACCGCTGGAAAATAATGTATTCTGCACTTATTATCGAATGTTCCATAGACGTCAATTAGGTCATAGTTGTGACCGAGTTTTGTCTGCTCTATCAAATATTAAGAAAGGCATATTAAAATTTCCAAACAAAATTTCCAAAGAAAAGGAGGAAAGCCATTAGAAAATGTTGTGTGAACACGAAAAGAAAGTGCCATCAGTCAGTTCAGAGAACCAAGTTTGGGTAGAGAGACGGCAACATTGATCAGTGAAGAGAGCAGGGTTTCCCATTACATGTGTTGAACCTTAAGGGAACTGCCATAGATGTGAAAGAGCACCATCTAGAGACAACATTCCAAATCATATCTACGTTCATGAGGATGGATGGATGTTCCAAAAGTGTGTATGAAAACGTAAGGAACATGCTGTATGCTCAGGTAAGGACACCCTTGGGAAAAGATCTTCCAACTCACATCTTCTGTAATGAAGAAGAAGTACTTGCAGAAGTGCAAGTGAAAGCAGAAGGAGAGGTCCTATCTAAGTAGTTGTGAGAAGAAGTTGATAGAAGGCAACATCAAACCAACATCAGGACCGATGAACACACCCAAGTTTTCCAAAAAGTGTGATGAACCTTAAGGGCAATTTTCACAAATCTCAGTCAGAACACCGAATAGACACCATTGTCCAAGTCAAGTCTTCTCTTAGGAAGGTGGCAAGTTTTTCAAAAGTGTCCATGAATGCATAAGTAAGGTGTCACCTGCTTTACGCTAGGAGAGAACACTCTATATAAAAGCATCTTGCACCTCACATCTGGTGTCATGGATTGGGAGCATTGTGCAAAATGGGGTCTGCAAGCATCAAGATAATGCCCTTCGTTTAACTACTTAAGAACACTACACAGAAAGCATCTCTCAACTCACATCTGTCATGAGGAGGAAAGCCGTTTGAAAAGGTTTTGTGAAAAGGAAAAGAAAGTGCCATTATTTAATTCAGCGAACCAAGTTTGTGCAGAGAGACAGCAACATCGATTAGTGAAGGCACCAGTGTTTCCCAGTATGTGTGTTGAACATTAATTAAACTGCCATAGACGTAACTCTCAGTAAGAAGAGGGTATGGAAAGGGTCCTCCGAATCCTAACGTCTGTCACGATGATGGATGCATGTTTCCGAGTGGGAATGAAAGCATAAGGAAAGGGCCATTAACCAGTCTTTAAGAAAGAACAATGTGGCAGGATACAAAATCAATGCTCAGAAATCAGTTGCATTTCTATAAACAAATAATGCGACTGAAGAAAGAGAAATTAGGGAATCCATCCCTTTTGCAAGAGCACCAAAAACCATATGTTACCTTTGCATTAAGTTAACCGAGACTTAAAGGATCTGTATTCTAAAACTACAAATCACTCTTGAAAGACATTGAGGAAGACAAGAAAAGATGGAATAATATTCCATGCTCATGGATCAGAAGAACTAACATAGTTAAAATGTCCATGCTATCCAGAGCAATCTACACATTCAATGCTATCCTGATCAAAATACCGATGACATTTTTCAAAGAACTGGAACAAATAGTCCTTAAATTTGTATGGAACCAGAAAAGGCCCCAAATCTCCAAGGAACTGTTGATAAGGAAAAACAAAGCTGAGGGCATCATAATGCCGGATTTCGAGCTGTACTACAAAGCTGTGATCACAAAGACAGCATGTACAAGAACAGACACATAGACCAATGGAACAGAATAGAGAACCCAGAAATGGACCTTCAGCTCTTTGGGCAACTAATCTTTGATAAAGCAGGAAAAAACATCCGGTGGGAAAAAGACAGTCTCTTCAATAAATGGTGCTGGGAAAATTGGACAGCTACATGCAAAAGAATGAAACATGACCACTCACTCACACCATACACAAAAATAAACTCCAAATGGATGAAAGACCTCGAAGTGAGACAGGAATCCATCAAAATCCTAGAGGAGAACATAGGCAGCAACCTCCACGACATCGGCCAAAGTAAACTTTTTCATGACACATATCCAAAGGCAAGAGAGAAGATAAAACGAATTTGTGGGGCTTCATCAAGACAAAAAGCTTCTGCACTGCCAAGGAAACAGTAAAAAAAAACTAAGCACCAGCCCACGGAATGGGAGAATTTATTTGTAAATGACACTATAGATAAAAGACTGGTATTCAAGATCTACAAAGAACTCCTCAAACTCAATACACAAGAAAAAAATAAGCAAATTATAATATGGGCAGAAGATGTGAACAGACACTTTTCCAATGAAGATGTACAAATGGCTAACAGACACATGAAAAAATGTTCAAAATCATTAGCCATCAGGGAAATTCAAATCAAAACCACACTGAGATAATACCTTATGCCAGTTAGAATGGCAAAAATTGACAAGGCAAGAAACAACAATTGTTGGAGAGGATGTGGAGAAAGGGGATCCTTCCCACTCTGTTGGTGGGAATGCAAGTTGGTATAGCCACTCTGGAAAACAGTGTGGAGGTCCCTTATAAAGTTAAAAAGTGAGCTACCCTATGATCCAGCCATTGCACTACTGGGTATTTACCTCAAAGATACAGACGTGGTGAAGAGAAGGGCCATATGCACCCCAATGTTCATAGCAGCAATGTCAGCAATAGCTAAATCGTGGAAGGAACCGACATGCCCTTCAAGAGATGACTGGAGTAAGAAGTTGTGGTCCATATATACAATGGCATATTACTCAGGTAACAGAAAGAACGAGTTCTCAACATTTGCTGCAACATGGACGGCACTGGAGGAGATAATGCTAAGTGAAATAAGTCAAGCAGAGAAAGACAATTATCATATGATTTCTCTCATCTATGGAACATAAGACCTCGGAAGATCGGTAGGGGAAGAAAGGGATAAAGAAAGGGGGGTAATCAGAAGGGGGAATGAAGCATGAGAGACCATGGACTCTGAGAAACGAACTGAGGGCTTCAGAGAGGATTGCGGTGGGGGATTGGGATAGACTGGTGATGGGTAGTAAGGAGGGCACATATTGCATGGTGCCTTGGGTGTCATACGCAACTAATGAATCATCGAACTTTACATTGGAAACCCGGGATGTACTGTATGGTGACTAACATAATATTAAAAAAAACTTAAAAAAAAATTGTATCAAAGCCATCTTTCAACTCACGGCTACGTGAGTGCCGGACTCACCCTGCCTCCCCACCAACATCGGGCCCGCTGGTGCGTCGCTGGTCATTCAGGGTGGGAGAACGGGCAGAGCCCTCAAGTCTCTGGTGAATTTTGAAGGCCATCTGCGCCAAAACACTGGGGCCCACGCTGGAGCTTGCCAGCACCCTCACCTCGGCCCGCCCCTCCGCTCTGCGCTCTCCGCACAGCTGGCGGATCGGGCCTGCCAGCCTCCTGGGGGCTAACTCTAACCCTAGGTCGGCCCCAGAGGGGCCCCTCCAAAGGGGCCTGCTGCCACAACGCCAGGGATTGGGGACCCCCGAGCCACAGCACCGGACTCACCCTGCCGCACCGCTGGCACACGAGCCCCTAGGGGTACCGCCGTTCATTCAGGGCGGGAGAACGGGCAAGGCTCACCATGCCCACGGCGACTTTCAAAGGCCCCCGGCACCAAAACGCTGGGGCCCACGCTCCGGTTTGCCAGCGCGTTCACCTGGGCCTGTGCTCCACTTGGCGCACAGCCGGCGGTTCGGGCCTGCCAGCCTCCTGGGGGCTAACCCTGACCCTAGGTTGGCCCCCGAGAGGCCCCTCCCAAGGGGCCTGGCACCACAATGCCAGGGATTGGGGACCCCAGAGCCCCAGCGCGGGACTCACCCTGCTGCCCCTCCGCCACCCAAGCCACTAGGGGCGCCGCCGGTCATTCAGGGCGGGAGAAAGGGCAGGGCCCTCCAAGCCGCCCCCGACCTTCGAAGGCACCCGCACAAACAAGCTTGGGCTATTGCTCAGGCTCGCCAGCGCCCTCACCTCAGCCCAACACTCTGAGAGCCGCACAGCCGCGGATCGGGCCTGCTGGCCTCCTGGAGGCTAACCCTAACCCTAGGCCAGCCCCAGAGGGACCCATCCCAAGGAGCCTGGCGCTGCAACGCTGGGGATTGGGGACCCTCGAGCCTCACACCGGACTAACCCTGCCGCCGTGCCACCACCCGGGCCGCTAGGTGTGCCGCCGGTCATTCAGGGCGGGAGAAGGGGCAGGGCCCTCTGAGCCCCCAGTTAACTTTGAAGGCCCCCCGCGCCAAATCGCGGGGGCCCACGCTCCCGCTCACCAGCGCCTTTACTTCAGCCCATCCCTCCGCTCGCCATCTAGCCGGCGTATCGGGCCTGCCGGCCTCCTAGGAGCTAACCCTAACCCAAGATCGGCCCAAGAGGGGCCACTCCCAAGGGGTCTGGCGCGGGAATGCTGGGGATTGTGGACCTCTGAGCCACAGCGCCGGACTCACCCTGCCGCACTGCCGCCACCCAGGCCGCTAGGGGCACTGCTGGTCATTCAGGGCGGGAGAACGGGCAGGGCCCTAGGAGCCCCCAGCGACTTTCAGAGGACCCCCGTGCCAAAACGATGGGGCCCATGCTCCCGCTAACCTGCGCCCTCACTTCGCCCGCCCTCCGCTCGCTGCACAGCTGGCAAATCGGGGCTGCCGGCCTCCTGGGGGCTAACCCTAACCCTAGGTCGGCCCCTGAGGGGCCCCTCCCAAAGAGACTGCCGCCGAACGCCGGGGATTGGGGACCCCCGAGTCGCAATGCTGGACTCACCCTTGCGCCCCGCCGACACCCGGGCCACTAGGGCACCGCCGATCATTCAGGGCGGGAGAACAGGCAGGGCCCTCCCTGCCCCGGTAACCTTCGAAGGCCCCCAGCGCCAAAAAGCTGGGGCCCACTCTCCCGCTCGCCAGAGCCCTGATCTTCGACCGCGCCTCCGCTCGCCCCAGACGGCGGATCGTGCCTGCCGGCCTCCAGGGGCTAACCTTTACCCTAGGTCGGCCCCTGAGGGGCCCCTCCCAAGGGGCCTGGCGCTGCAACGCTGGGGATGGGGACCCCCGAGCCCCAGCGCCGGACTCATCCTGCCGCCCCGCCGTCACCCGGGCCGCTAGGGGAGCTGCTGATCATTCATGGCGGGAGAACTGGCAGGGCCCTCCAAGGCCCGGCGACCTTCTAAGGCCCCCCCGCCAAATGCTTGGGCCTACGCTTCCCTCGCCAGCGCCCTCACATCGGCTTGCCCCTCCGCTCGTGGAACAGCAGAGGGATCGGGCCTGCCGGCCTCCTGGGGGCTAAGCCTGACCCTAGGTCGGCCCCCAAGGGGCCCTTCCCAAGTGGCTTGGCGCCAAACGCAGGGGATTGGAGACCCCTGAGCTGCAGCGCCGGACTCACCCTGCCGCCAAGCCGACACCGGGCCTGCTGGGGCGTCGCCGGTCATTCACGGTGGGAGATCCGGCAGGGCCCTCAAGACTCCGGCGTCTTTCGAATGCCATCCGCGCCAAAACGCTGGGGCCGATGCTCACGCTCGACAGTGCCCTCAACTCGGCCCGCCTCTCCGCTCACCGCACAGCCGGCGGATCGGGACTTCCGGCCTCCTGGGGGCTAACTCTAACCCTAGGTCGGCCCCAGAGGGTTCCCTCCAAGGGGCCTGGCGCCGCAACGCTGGGGATTGGGGATCCCCGAACCATAACGCCGGACTCACCCTGCTGCCCCGCTGCCACCCGGGCCGCTAGGGGCGCCGTCAGTCATTCAGGTCAGGAGAACGGGCAGGGCCCTCCGAGCCCCCAGTGACCTTCGAAGGCCCCCAGAGCCAAAACGCTGGGGCCCACGCTCCTGCTCTCCAGCGACCTGACCTCGGCCCACCCCTCCACTCGCCGCACAGGCGGCGGATTGAGCCTGCCGCCTCCTGGAGGGTAACCCTAACCCTAGGTTTTCCCCCCGAGGGGCCCATCCTAGGGGCCTGGCGCTGCAACGCCTGGGATTGGGGATTCCGGAGCCACAGCGCCGGACTCACCATGCCGCCCCACCACCACCTGGGCCCCTAGGGGCGCCGCCGGTCATTCAGGGCAGGAGAACGGGTAAGGCCCAACTAGGCCCTGGAGACCTTCCAAGGCCCCCCGTGCCAAAACGCTGGGTACTACGCTCCCGCTCGCCAGCGCTCTCACCTCAGCCCACCCCTCCGCTCGCTGCACAGGGGCAGATCGGGTCTGCTGGCTTCCTGGGTGCTAACACATACCCTAGGTCAGTCCCTGAGGGTCCACTCCCAAGGGGCGTGGCCCCGCAAGGCCCGGGATGGGGACCCCTGAGCCCCAGCAATGTACTCAACCTGCCGCTCCGCCACCACCCAGGCCACTTGGGGCGCCGCCGGTCATTTAGGGTGGGGGAACGGGCAGGGCCCTCCGAGCCCCCGGCGACGTTCGTAGGTCCCCCGCACCAAAACGCTGAGGCCCACGCTCCTGCTCTCCAGCGCCCTCACCTCGGCCTGCCCCCCTACTCTAGCCGCACAGCTGGCGGATCCAGCCTGCCAGGCTCCTCGGGGATAACCCTAACCCTAGGTGGGCCCCAGAGTGGCCTCTCCCAAGAGGCCTGGTGCCGCAACGCCATGGATTGGGGACCTGCAAGCCGCAGCGCCGGGCTCACCCTGCCGCCCCGCCGCCACGCAGGCCGCTAGGGGCGCCGCCGGTCATTCAGGGCGGGATAACCGGTAGGGCCCTCCGAGCCCCTGGTGAAATACGAAGGCCCCCCACGCCAAAATGCTGGATACCACGCTACCATTCGACTGCGCCCTACCACGGTCCATCCCTCCGCTCACCGCACAGCCAGCGGATCGGGTCTGCCGGCCTCCTGGGGGCTAACCTAACCTTAGGACAGTCCCCGAGGGGTCCCTCCCAAAGGGCCTGGCGCTGCAACGCTGGGGATTGGAGACCCCCGAGCCCCAGCGCCGGACTGACCCTGCCACCCCGCCGCCACCCGGGGCACTAGGGGCGTCGCCGGTCCTTCATGGCGGGAGAACGGGCAGGGCCCTCCGAGGCCCTGTGACCTTCGAAGGCCCCCCAAGCCAAAATGTTGGGGCCCACGCTCCCACTCACCAGCGACCTCATCTTGGCTCACCCCTCCATTCGCCGCAGAGCCGGTGGATTGAGCCTGCCGGCCTCCTGGGGGCTAACTCTAACCCTAGGTTGGCCCCCGAGGGGCCCCTCCCAAAGGGACTGCCGCGGAACGCCAGGGATTGGGGACCCCCGAGTCGCAACGCTGGACTCACCCTTCCACCCCACCAACACCGGGCCGCTAGGGCACCACCGATCATTCAGGGTGGGAGAACAGGCAGGGCCCTCCCTGCCCCGGTGACCTTCGAAGGCCCCCAGCGCCAAAACGCTGGGGCCCACTCTCCCGCTCATCAGATCCCTGATCTTCGACCTCGCCTCCGCTCGCCACAGATGGCAGATCGTGCCTGCCAGCCTCCAGGGGCTAACTTTTACCTTAGGTCAGCCCCGGAAGGGCCCCTCCCAAGGGGCCTGGAGCCGCAACGCCTGGCATTGGGGACCCCTGAGCCTCAGCGCCAGATTCACCCTGCTGCCCCGCCGCCACTCAGGCCGCTAGGGGCGCCTCCAGTCATTCAGGGCGGGAGGAGGGACAGGGCCCTTCGAGCCCCCAGCGACGTTTGAAGGCCTCCCACTTCAAAACGCTTGGGCCCACACTCCCTCTCGCCAGCGCCCTCACCTTGGCCCACCCCTCCGCTTGCTGCACAGCCGGCAGATCAGGCCTGCCGACCTCCTGGGGGCTAACCCTAACCCTAGGTCGGCCCCCGAGGCGTCCCTCCCAAGGGACCTGGCGCCACAACGCTGGGGATTGGGGACGACCGAGCCCCAGCGTCGGACTCACCCTGCAGCCCCGCCGCCACTCAGGCAGCTAGGGGTGCTGCCTTTCATTCAGGGCGGGAGAACAGGCAGGGCCCTCCGAGGCCCCGGTAATCTTCAAAGGCCCGTTGTGCCAAAACGCCAGGGCCCACGCTTTCGCTCGCCAGTGCCCTCACCTCGGCCCGCCCATCCGCTCCCCGCACAGCAGCGGATCGGGCCTACCAGCCTCCTGGGGGCTAACCCTAACCCTAGGTCGGCCCACGAGGGGCCCCTCCCAAGGGGCCTGGCGCCGCAACGCCGGGGATTGGGGACCACCGAGTCGCAACGCTGGACTCACTCTTATGCCCCGCCGACACCCGGGCCCCTAGGGTGCCGCTGATCGTTCAGGGCGGGAGAATGGGCAGGGCCCTCTGAGCCCTCGGCGACTTTCGATAGCAGCCTGTGCCAAAACGCTGGGGCCCACGCTCCCGCTCGCCAGCGCCCTCACCTCGGCCCGCCCATCCGCTCGCCGCACAGCAGCGGATCGGGCCTGCCGGCCTTCTGGGGGCTAACCCTAACCCTAGGTCGGCCCCCAAGTGGCCCCTTCCAAGGGGCCTGGCGCCACAACGCTGGGGATTTGTGACCCCCGAGCCCCAGTGCCGGACTTACCCTGCCGCCCCGCAACCACCCGGGCCGCCAGTGGCGCCACTGGTCATTCAGGGTGGAGGACCGTGCAGGGCGATCCGAGCCCCCAGCGTCCTTCAAAGGGCCCCCGCGCCAAAACGCTTGGGCCCAGGCTCCCGCTCACCAGCGCCCTCACCAGGGCCCGCCCCTCCGCTCGACGCACAGTGGGCAGATAGGGCCTGCCGGCCTTCTGGGGGCTAACCCTAACCCTAGGTCAGCCCCCGAGGGGCCCCTCCCAAAGGGCCTGCACCACAAAGCCGGGGATTGGCGACCCCCGCGCCCCAGCACCAGACTCACCCTGCCGCCCTGCTGCCACCTGGGCCGCTAGGGGCGCCACCAGTCATTCAGGGCGGAGGAACAGGCAGGGCCCTCCGAGACCCTGGCAAACTCTGAATGCCCCTGAGTCAAAATGCTTTGGCCCATGCTCCCACTCGCCAGCGCCCTCACCTCGGCCCGCCCCTCCGCTCACTGCACAGCTGGCGGATCGGGCCTGTCAGCCTCCTGGGGGCAATCCCTAACCCTAGTTCGGCCCCCGAGGGGCCCCTCTCAAGGAGACTGGCGCTGAACACTGGGGATTGGGGACCCCCGAGCCTCAGCACCGAACTCACCCTGCTGCCCCGCTGGCACCCGAGCCGCTAGGGGTACCGCCATTCATTCAGGGTGGGAGAACGGGCAGGGCCCTCCGAGCCACCGACGACCTTCGAAGGCCCCCCACGCCAAAACGCTGAGACCCACGCTCCCATCGCCAGCGCCCTCACCTCAGCCCTTCCCACCACTCACCGCAGAGCTGGCAGATCAGGCCTGCTGGCCTCCTGGGGTCTAACCCTAACCCTAACTCTAAACCTAAACCCTAAACCCTAACCTTAACACTAACCCCTAAACCTAACCCTACCCTCAACCCTACACCTTCCCCTAAACCTACCCATAACCCGTACCCTAACCCTAACCCGTACCCTAAACCTTACCCTAACCCTAAACCGTACCCTAACCTGTACCCTAACCCGTATTCTAACCCTAACACATACCCTATCCTGTACCCTAACCCTAACACGTACCCTAATCCGTACCCTAACCCTAACCCAAACCCATACCCTAACACTATCCCTAAACCGTCCCCTAACTCGTACCCTAACCCTAAACCCTAAACCCTGAACCTAACCCGTACCCTAACCCTAACCCGTACACTAACCTGTAGCCTAACACTACCCGTATACTAACCCTAACCCTAAACCCTAACCCTAACCAGTACCCTGCCTTAACACTAACCCGCAGCCTATCCCGTACCTTAACACTTACCCTAACCCGTACCCTATCCCTAACCTGGACCCTAACCCATACCCTAATCCGAACCCTAACCCTAACTAGTAACTTAACCTGTACCCTAACCCATACCCTAACCCTAAACCGTACCCTAAACCTAACCCGTTCCCTAAACCGTACCCTAACCCTAACCCTAACCTAAACCTAACCCGTATCCTAACCCATACCCTAAACCACACTCAAACCCAAACCCGTACCCTATCCCTAACACAAAACGTAACCCTAACGATAACCCATACCCTAACCCTAACCCATACCCTAATCCATACCCTAACCCTAACCCGTACCCTAACCCTAATCCTAAACCGTAACCTAACCCGTACCGTAACCCTAACGCATACCCTAACCTTAACCCATATCTTAACCCTAACCTGCACCCTAAACCGTACCCTAACCCGTCCCTAAACTGTACCCTAACACGTACCCTAACCTGTACCCTAACCCTAACCCATACCCTAACCCGTACCCTAACCCTAACCCGTACACTAAACCCAAACCTTAAACCCTAACCTGTACCCTAAACCCTAATCCGTACCGTAACCCATAACCCCTAACCTGTAACCCCTAAAGCCAACCCTAACCCGTAACCTCACCTTACCCTAACCCTAACCCCTACCCTCACCCGAACACTAACCGTAACCCGTACACTAACCCTAACCCGTACCCTAATCCGTACCCTAACCCCGGGGATTGGGTACACCTGAGCCCCACCACGGGACTCAGCCTTCCACCCCTCAGGAAACCATGCCCCTTGGGGCGCCGCAGAGCATCCCGTGCAGGAGAACTAGTAGGGCCCCCCTGAGCACCCAGCGATCCTCGGCGGCCCCCTACACCCCAACTCTGAGGCCCACGCTCATCCCGCCCCGCACCTTCCCTTCAGCCTGCCACCAAGCTCGTCGCAGAGCTGGCAGATCAGTCCTGCCCGGTTCCTGGGGCCTAGTGCTGACCCTAGGTCAGCTAGGGAGGGCTCCTCCCCCGGGGCCCGGTGCCGCAGCCCCGGGGACTGGGGACACCTGAGCCCCACTGCAGGACAAAGCCTGCGACCCCACAGGAAACCGTGCCTCTTGGGAGGCTGTAGAGCATTCAGGGTGGGAGAACCGGGAGGGCCCCCAGAGCCCCCGGAGAACTTCAGCGATCCCTAAGCCCCAACCTTGATGCCCATGCTCACCCCACCCCGTACCCTCACCTCAACCCGTGGCAGAGCTCGCCACATAGCGGGCAGATCTGGCCTGCGGGGTTCCTGGGCCCCAACCCTAACCCTAGTTCATCTGTGGAGGGGCCCCTCCCCAGGAGCCTGGAGCCGCAGCCGCGGGGATTCGGGACACCTGAGCCCCACCGCAGGACTCAGTCTGCCACCCTGCAGGAAACCGTGCCCCTTGGGAGGCCATAGAGCATTCAGGGCGGGAGAACCAGGAGGGCCCCCCTGAGCCCCCAGTGAACTTTGGCAGCCTCCCGCACCCCAACCCTGAGGCCCACGCTCACCCTCCCCACACCCTCACCTCAGCCTGTGTAGCTCACCATACAGCCAGCAGATCGGGCCTGCGGGGCTCCTGGGGCCTAACCCTAACCCTAGGTCAGCCGCGGGTTTGGCGGCCTCCCCAGGAGCCTTACACCGCAGCCCCGGGGAATTGGGATACCTGTGCCCCGCCTCAGGACTCAGCTTGCCAGTCCACAGGAAACCGTGCCCCTTGGGGCGCTACAGAGCATACAGGGCACGAGAACGTGGGGAGGCCCCCGGAGCCCGTCCCCACCTTTGGCAACCCCCGTGCCCCAACCCTGAGGCCCATGCTCACCCTCCCCCATGGCCTCATCTCAGCCCTCCACGGAGCTCGCCGCACAGCTTGCTAGATTGGCCCTGCCGGGCCCCTGGACCCTAACCCTTACCCTAGTTTGGCCACAGAGGGGCCCCTCCCCAGGATCCTGGCGCCCAACTCCGGGGGATTGGGGACACCCAAGCCCCACCGTAGGACTCAGCCTGCAGCCCACAGGAAACTGTACCGTTTTGGGGCACAATAGAGCATTCAGGGCAAGAGAACTGGGACACCCCCTCAGAGCCCCTGCTGGTGAACCCCGACCTTTGTGAGCCCTTCCGGATCAAACCCCAAGGCTCACACTCACCCGCCCTTGTGCCCTCATCTCAGTCGGCCTGGGAGTTCTCTGAGCACTGGGCAGTTCGCACCTGCTGTCTCTTGAGGCCTAACCTAACCCTGGGTCTTCTGCTGAGGGTCCCCTCCCCGTTTGCCTGCCTCCAAGGTACCAGGCATTGGGCTCACCTCTGCACGACTAGAGGACTCAGCCTGCCCCACTGCAGGAAACTGTCCGTTTGGGGCTGCAGAAAGGATTCATAGCAAGAAAATCGGAGGGCCCCCCTCAGCCCATCCCAGGGAACCCCCACTTTCAGAGATCTCCCCGGATCCAATTAGTAGCTTCACACTGACCTTTAAACTTGCTCTCCATGGAGATCTTTTGAAATTCTCCACAATTCCAACCGATGGCATCATCCAGCTTCAGTGCCTTACCCAGCTTTAGGTCTTGAGATGGATTAAAATGGGAAGTCATTTCACTGATGACGATGTACTGGTGACCAAAAGATACATGCATAAATGCTTCATATCACTTGGCTTCAGGGAAATGCAAATCTAAACCCCTATAGATGCCATATCACACGAGGCCGAATATCTAAAAATAAGAAGACATGAAACTATACATGTTGGAGAGGATGTGGAGAAACGGGAACCCTCTTACACCCCTGTGCGAATGCAGTCCGGTACAGCCACTCTGGAAAATGGTACGGAGTTTCCTCAAGACGTTATAAATAAAGCTACCCTATGTCCCAGCAATTGCACTACTGGGGATTTACCCCAAAGAGACAGAGGTAGTGAAGACGGGACACATGCACCCCAGTGTTCATAGCAGCAATATCCATAATAGACAAGCTGTGGAAAGAGTGCAGATGACCATGGACAGATGAATGGATAAAGAAGATGTGGATCATATATATAATGGAATATTACTCAGCCATCAGAAAGGATGAATACTTACCATCACACCGACCTGGGTGGAGCTGGAGGGTATTATGCTGAGTGGAATAAGCCAATGAAAGAAAGACAATGATCATATGCTTTCACTCCTATGTGGAATATCAGAAACAGGGAAGAAGACCATAGGGAGGGAAAATAGAAAGGGAAGTCATCAGAGGGAGAAAACCCATGATAGACTCTTAACTATCGCAACAAACTGATGATTGCTGGAGGAGAAGTTGGGGGGGGGGTAACTGGGTGAGTGGCATTAAGGAGGTCACACGATACAATGAGCACTGGGTGTTCCACACGACTGGTAATTTATTGAAGACTACATCTGAAACTAATGATGTACTGTAAGTTGGCTAATTGAATTTAAATTAAAGAATAAAAGACCTCGAATAAACAATCCTAAACATTTGTATGGAACCACTAAAGATACTGAACAGCCAGTGCAATGTGGAAAAGAAAAACAAAGCTGGAGGACTCACAATTTCAGATTTCAGGTTATACTACAAAGCTGCAGTCATCCTAACAAGAGAGTACGGCACAAAAATAGACACAGCGACCAAAGGAACAGGATACAAGTTCAGACAGAAACCCACAATTATGTGGTCCATGAATCTTCCACAAGGCAAGCAATGATATCAAAAGGGAAAAGGACAGTCTCTACAACAAATGGTGTTGGGAAAACTAGACAGCTACGCACAAAAGAATGAAATTAGACTGCTTTCTTACACAATACAGACAAACACAAAACAGTTTCAAGACCTCAATATGAGACCTAAATCCACAAAAATTCTACAGGAGGGAAGACAGTAACTTCTTGACATGGACCATACCAACGTTTTTCTAGACTGTCTCCTGAGGCAAAGGAAATGAAAGCAAAAATTAACTATTGGGAATAGAGCAAAATAAAAAGTTTCCACACAGCAGAAGAACAATGAAAACGTAAAAATAATAAGACAACCTACTCAAAGGGAGAAGATGTTTGCAAAGATCATATGCAATAAAAGGATAGTGTCCAAAACATAGAACTGATACTACTCGACCCCCAAAAAACAAATAATTCAGTTAAAAAATAGGCAGAAGACATGAAGAGACATTTCTCCAAAGAAGAAATACAAATGGCCAACAGTCCCGTGAAAAGATGTTCACCATCACCCATCATCAGGAAAATGTAAATCCAAAGGACAATGAGGTATTACCTCACACCTGTCAGAATGGCTAACATCAAAAGCACAAGAAAGAGCAGGCGTTGGGAGGATGTGGATAAAGGGGAATCCTCGCGAACTGTGGGTGGGAATGCAAACTGTGGTGGCCACTGTGGAAAACAGTATGAAGGTTCCTCAAAAAATTAAATATAGAACTACCCTACAATCCAACAATCACACTACTGGTATTTGCCCAAAGACTATAAAAACAGCAACTTAAAAGGATACGTGCACCCCTATGTTTCTTGCACCATTATTTACAATATCACAATATGGAAGCAACCCAAGTGTCTGTAGAAAAATTGACAAATGAGATGATAGATGTGTGTATTCACACACACACACACACACACACACACACACACACACACACACAATGGAGTATTACTAGGCTTGAATGAAACCTTGCCATTTGCAGCCACATGGATGGAGCTCGAGAGTATTATCCTAACTGAAATCAGTCAGTCAGAGAAAGACAAATCCCATATGATGTCACTCTTATACGGAACTTAAAATAAACAAAACTAAATAAATAAAAGAGAAAAAGGAGACACACCAAAATACAAACTCTTAACAATAGAGAACAAATGGATGCTTACCAGAGAGGAGGTGGATAGAGGGATGAGTGAAATAGATGAAGCGGATTAAGAGGACACTTTTCTGGATGACCACTGAGTAATATATAGAATTACTGAATCACTCTCTTGTACACCTGAAACGAATGTAACACTGTATGTTAGCTCTACTGGAATTAAAATAAATTTTTTAAAAAGATTTTTCTTTCAGGAACCTCTTTGAAAAAGCTTTTCCTCTGCAATGTGCATAAGCCCTACTTGGGAGGATTCACTCTACAATAATTATTCATTCTATGCCTCGAATTCAGATTTCACTGAGTTCTTACTGTGGATCCCAGCCCACGGGAGCCATGGTCCTTTTCTGTCCAGGCTCAGCACCTATGCCTTCAAGATTGGAAGTAGAGACACATGTCACTTCACAGTCCAGAAAGCTATTATTGTTTCTGTTTCAGTGTGAGAGAGTCACAGACTTTGGGACAGGTTTCAGAACAGGTTTATTATGGATCCTGGATCTCTACTTCAATGTTCATTACCTGGGTCCATTTGGCTAATAGGTTCCCTGTGGATGGGCTTGCTTCCAAGCACATACATGGAGGATACAAAGGTGGGTGGGCTTGGTGCGGGACAGGAAGAAGACCAAAAACAGACAAGGGTCCGACCCCTCCCCTGATCCAGGAACTGCTACAGGAGAGGGTATGGGAGGTAGAATCCATGCGAAACTCCAAGGTCACCAGCTGAACACAAGAGGCACAGGTCAAGGGATCTGGAGATGCAGGGGTTGAAGGCTGCTCTGAGCTACCTCTGGGAGGAAGGGAGGGAAGGAATGGGAAGGAGACACTGCCTGCCCCTGGCCCATGCCAGCTGCCCACCGCTCCGACACGCATCCGTCTACACAGCTGACACACAGCCTGGGCTCAGGATGGGCTGGCTCGGGTCCCTCAATCCTCAGTGGGACAGCTGGCCCCAGGGCTCAGAGACAGGCTGAGGGAGATGAGAGGGAAAGCTGCCCCACCCAGATCATCCCCTCCTTGAGCAGACAGCCCTTCAGAACTGCTAAAAAAAAAAAAAAAAACCCACTAACGGCGTTGAAAGACATGCCATGGATGAACTAAGGCATAGAGATATGTAAAATAACATTCACTTTTAAGTTCAGAGCTGTCATCTCAGGAAGTGGGGAGAGCTTCCCTGAAGAAGACTGAGGGGAGGGCAGGCCATGCTGAAAAGGGAGACATGGCTCTCCTGATTGGGGACCTGCAGCCCCCTTCCAGGGCAGGACATCATCCTCGCATCACACGAGATCCATGGAAGTGTTCCATCAGGGCCAGATGTTTGTCTCGAGAAGGCTACCCTGGCATCGGACTGCACAGGGCACCAGGGACGAGGGCCAGATGGAGGACGGACAATACCCCGGAGGCCATGGGGCAAGAGCAGAGGCACACGACCTTGAAGATGATGATGAAAAGCAGGAGGTGGCAGCATGGAGCCGGCCCAAAAGTGCCATGGGAGCAGTGCCCACAGCTACACTGACTGGGGGCCTTCTGTGCCAGGTGTGGCTGACTTCAGTGGGCTCCAGACTAGTCCTGACCACAAGTCTAGGAAGTGTGCACCACCCCCGGCCTCCTCTCCCCTTGCAGCTGCTAGGAATCACGGTCACAGACCCTGGTCAGCTTTCGTGGAAACCAAGCAGTGGCTCCCCCGCATGCTGCACCTCTGGTGGTGGTCCAGTGCGACCCTCGTGCCTGGCCAGACACTGATGTCTACCTGTCTCCACACAAATCCACAGACAGGAGGGTGTCCCTGAATTCCACAGCACCTGATGAAACAGATCCACGGAACCCAACACCCAGTGGGTCACTCGGGACCTCACCTATGAGGTCATGGAGCTCACCATACCCTATTTCCGTCACTTCCCACAGAAAGCCTGGTTCTGATCCCCCACAATACCATACATCCTGGTTGCTGACCTGGGGTCATGCCATGAACCCACATGGCACCTTTCTTTTAGAGAAGCCTATGCCTACACCTCCTAGAAAATATTTCTAATGAAGTACAAGCCCATCAGGACTACGGTGTGAACGGTAGCACACAGCCTGCATGGTAGTAGTCAGTAATTCTAACAAGGGTTAACCCCACCCCCCGTCTCACAAAACCTTCCTCCGTCCCCACGGAACTCATGGTCTGCCCTCAGAAAACCCTCCAGGAAACAAACCTTTCGTCTGAATGCTCTCTTCACCTTCTGCTACAAATCTTGTCCAACCACAATGATATGAAACTAGAAATCAGTCTCAAGAAAAAAATGGGACAGTCAAAAACAGGGGGAGATTGGGGGGCCTGGGTGGCTCAGTCATTAAGGATCTGCCTTCAGCTCAGGTCGTGATCCCAGGAGCCTGGGATCTAGCCCCGAATCAGGCTCCTTGCTCAGTGGGAAGCCCGCTTCTCCCTCTCCCACCCCCCTGCTTGCGTTCCCTCTCTCGCTGTCTCACTCTCTGCCAGATACTTAAATAATCTTAAAAAAATATGTGGAGATTTAACAACATGCTACTGAACAACCAACAGTCAAAGAAGAAATCAAAAAAAAATTTAGAAGTACCTTGACACTGATGAAAAAGACAACCTACAAAAACTTATGGGATGCAGCAAAAGTAGCTCTACGGGGGGGACGTTCATAGAAATTCAAGTCTTCATCAATCCATGAGAATGCTCTCCAATAAACAACCTGATTTCTGTGGTAAAGAAGTAGAAAAAAAAACAGCAAACAAAGCCCCAAATTAGTAGAAATAAGGAAATAACAAAAAGGAATGCATAAATAAATCCAACAGAGACTAAAAAGACAAAAAAAAAAAAACCACACACACACACACACACACACACACAATGAAAATGAGAGCTGCCTTTTTTGGAAAGATAAACAAAACTGACAAACTTAGCTAGACTCACCAAGAAAGACAGAGGACTCGAATGCAATCAGGAAAGAAAGATAATGGATTCCTGTCTCATATCAAAATCAAAAGAACTCTTCAACCTTGGACACAACAACTTCTTGCAAGCCACGTCTCTAAAGGCAAAGGAAATAAAAGCAAAAATGAACTATTGGCACTTCATCAAGATAAAAAGTTTCTGCACGGCAAAGCAAACGATCAACAAAACAAAAAGGCAACCTATGGAATCGAAGAAGATATCTGCAAATGATATTACAGATAAAGGGCTGGTATCCAAGATCTATAAAGAACTCCTCAAACTCGACACCCAAAAAATGGGCAGAAGACACAAAGAGATACTTGTCCAGAGAAGACATACAAATGGCCAACAGACACATGAAAAAATGCTCCACATCACTTGCCATCAGGCAAATACAAATCAAAACTACAATGAGATACCACCTTACACCAGTTAGAATGGTTAAAATTAACAAGGCAGGGGGCACCTGGGTGGCACAGCGGTTAAGCGTCTGCCTTCGGCTCAGGGCGTGATCCCGGCATTATGGGATGGAGCCCCACATCAGGCTCCTCCGCTATGAGCCTGCTTCTTCCTCTCCCACTCCCCCTGCTTGTGTTCCCTCTCTCGCTGGCTGTCTCTATCTCTGTGGAATAAATAAATAAAATCTTGAGAAGAAATTAACAAGACAGGAAATAAAAAAAAGTCAGAGAGGATGTGGAGAAAGGGGAGCCCTCTAACACTACTCGTGAGAATTCAAGCTGGTACAGCCACTTTTGGAAACAATATGGAGATTCCTCAAGACGTTGAACACAGAGCTATCCTACGACCCACCAATTGCACTACTGGGTATTTACCCCATAGACACAGAGTAATGAAAAGAAGGGGCACCTGTATCCCAATGTTCATAGCAGCAATGTCCCTAATAGCCAAACTGTGGAAGGAGCCAAGATGTCCTTCAGCAGATGAATGGACAAAGAAGATGTGGTTCATCTATACAATGGAATATTACTCAGTCATCAGAAAGGATGAATACCCACCATTTACACCAACGTGGATGGACCAGGAGGGGATTATGCTAAGTGAAATTAAGTCAAGCAGAGAAAGACAATTATCATATCGTTTCACTCCTATGTGGAATGGAAGGAATAGCATGGAGGACATTAGGAGAAGGAAGGGAAAAGTGAAGGTGGGGAATGAGAGGGGGAGATGAACCATGAGAGACTATTGACACTGGGAAACAAACTGAAGGTTGCAGAAAGGGAGGGGTAGGGGAATGGGTTATCCTGGTGATGGGTATTAAGGAGGGCACGTGTCATAATGAGCACTAGGTGTTATATGCAAACAATGAATCCTGGAACACTACATCAAAAACAAATGAAGTACTGTAGGGTGACTAACATAATTTTAAAAAAAGAGAAAGATATGAAATCCATACAGGAAAACGGTCACTATTTGCAAATGACATGAAATCCCAAAAGATTCCACAAAAAAAAAAAAAAAAAAAAACTGTTAGAATAAACAAATTCAAGAAAGCTGCAGGATATAAAGTCAATATACAGAGACCTGTTGTCTTTATTTTTTTTCAGATTTTATTTATTTATTTGACAGGAAGAGAAAAAGCACGAGCCGGGGGAGTGTCAGAAAGACGGAGAAGCAGACCCTCGCTAAGCGGGGAGCCCAACACGGGGCTCGATCCCAGAACTCTGACCTGAGCAGAAGGCAGACGCTTCACCTATGGAGCCACCCAGATGACCCAACTTCTTGCATTTCTGTATACTGATGACACACTTTCGCAAAGAGAAATTAAAAAAGCAATGCCATTTACAATTGCATCAAAAAAAAAAATCTAGGAATAAAAGTAACCAACAATGAGAAAGACATAGTACACTCAACACATGGCAGAAAAGAAATGAAAAACATGTGTGTCGAGGGGGGGCAGAATGTATGGGTCAAAGATTTGGAAGGCAACACAAACAAATGGAAGCATACGCCATGCTCCTTAACTGGAAGAGTTAATTATGTGAACATGTCCATCGTACCCAAAGCAATCGACAGATGTGATGAAATCCCCATCTGAATTCCAGTGGCATTATTCGAGGAAATAGAAAACAGTCCTCAAACTTGTATGGAATCACAAAAGACCCCAAATACCCAAAGCAACCTGGAGAAAGAAAGGTGCAGTCAACACACTCCTGGATTTCAAGCTAGATTACAAAGCTGTTGTCATCAAAACAGGATGGTGCTGGCAGAAACACAGACACCAGGTCAGTGGAACAGAACAGAAAGCTCAGAAACTTACCCACACGTAGATGACCCTAACTTACGACACAGCAGCAGAAGATATGCCATGAGGGAAGGACTGTCTCTTCAGTGAGCGGTAACAGGCAAACTGGACACTAAATGCAGAAGAATATAACTGGGTCACTTTCTTACACCACACACAAAATTTTTAATGGGTGAATGATTTGAACATAAGACCCGAATCCATAAACCTCCAAGAAGACACAGGTACTAAGTCTCTCGACATTGGTTTTGGCAAAGAGTCTTCAGATCGGACACCAAATGCAAAGGCAACAAAAGCAAAAATAAACAAGTGGAACAACATCAAACTGAAATCTTCCACACGGCAAAAGAAACCATCAAAAACTTAAAAGCCCACTGACCCAATAAGAAAAAAATATCTGCGAATCATATGTGTGAGAAGAGGCTAATATCCAAAATGCACACAACACTCATACAAATCAAAACAAAAAAAACTGTATAAAAAATGGGGTGAATATGTGAATAGATACTGTCCAAAGATGGCACACAGGTGCCAACAGACAGAAAAAGTTGTTCGACATCACTAATCGTCGTCAGGGAAACATCAGTCAAACCCACAATCGGCTATCCCCTCACAACTGTTGGAACAGCAGTTGTCCCAGAGACAGACACCAGGTGGGGTCAAGGGTGTGCAGACGAGGAGACACTGTGCGCTGTTGGTGGGAATGGAAATTGGTGCAGCCACTGTGACAAACGGTATGGAGGTTCCTGAAAAAATAAATGCAACTACCACATGACCCAGTAATGGCTCTACTGAGTATTGATTTGGAGAACACAAAAATACTGCCTCAAAAAGACAGATGCACTCCCACGTTCACTGCAGCATTATTCACAAGAACCAGACATGGAAACACAGACCTTGGGGGCCTTATGCCAAGTAACTCAGACACAGAAAGACAAATACCAGATGCTCTCATGTACATTCCACGTGGAATAAACAAATACTGAACGCACAGATACTGAGAGCAGATTGGTAGGTGCCAGATTCGGGGATGGGGTGGTAGAAACGGGTGAAGGTGGTCCAAGTCTCAATGTTTGAGTGAGAAAATCCGACAGTCATGAAATGTTCTGTCCAGCGTGGAGACTAAAACTAACCCCGCAGCATGGGGTATAGGTTTCCCTGCTCTTTGAAAGTACAGGGCTTCTGAGAAACCTTGCACAGCAGAAATGGTGTAAAGAAGGAATGACCGTTCATTTACACGGAAAAATTGGACAGTGTGCTCAGACTCCAAGATTCCTTCTCTTTGGCTTTTCTTAGGCCTCAGGACACAAGTTTCTAACGGAGGCCCAGCATAAATGAAGATAAAGCACAGCAGAGGCTCACAGACACAATTCAAAGTGCTGGTGGCTGGATGCGGAGAGCGGTTCCCAGCGGAAGGAGCTGGTTGGGGTGCACGCCGCCTCTGTCGTGCTTCGCCCCAAAACAGATGCTGAACGCGATTCTCACTGTTCACCTTTTTTCATAAGAGGGAAATCCTCTTTAGGTCTCTTCCTCTCACTGAAGCTGGGTAATAACGTAGTTCTTTCAAGAAAGCCAAGTGTCTTACTGTGAACGTTTAAAAGCTGGGGGATACTTGTACTTGAGCATTGCTGAGGGAGGAGATGTGAAAGGTTCTCCCAGACACAAACCTCAGCAGATCCACCGGGAAAGGCACCTTCCTCAGCATGCGGAACACGGACTACCTCCTTACCCCAGAAACCCTCTCCTTCCCCTCGATCAGGACAACCCACAACAGCTGGGAGTTACCCCAATTCCTCCGTTCTCCTGCTCCTAATAGCTAACTCATCAGCAAATCCTGTGAGCTCCATCTTCAAAATGGACCCAGAATAGGTCTAACCACTCCATCCAAGGCCACCTGTCTGGTCCACAGTGCCTGAGTTCCTGGAAAAGCTTCGTCATTGACCTGCCTTGCCATCTTCAACCCTCTGTCATCTGTTCTCAACGCTGTAGCCACGATGGCCTAGTGAAACAGGGTCTCATGGGGTTAGAGCCCTGGAATGGCTTTCTGTCGCCCTCTGTCACCTCCCTGAGGTCATGTCCTAAGCTGCCCCCTGTGGCCACAGGGCCTTCTTGCTGCTCCTGGACATATCTGGAATTCTCCTGCCCCAGAGCCTTTGCACATGCTTTCCCTTCTGTTTCGAATGCTCTTGATGTGTTCTCACTCGCCTTCTGAGAAGTCTGAATTGGAGTGACAGGGACAGAAGGTGAGGCTGTGTGTGTTGGGTGAGGCTGGTGGCCCAGAAAAAGGTTTTCTGCCAGCTCTCCACCTGTGCCTCACTTGTCCTCAGCCAGGAACTTGCACACAGCCCTCACCTGTCACAACTCTCACACAGGAGACCCACAGCCACCCCTGGAGCCCACCCTGCCCACACCCTGCTGCAGAATGCATTCAGCTCTCCTCTGGGACCCCTGTCAGCTTTACCCAGACCTGGAACTCCCCCGTCTCCTGCAAAGCTCCCGGATTCCCCCTCTTCTTGCAAAATCACACTGGCGCAAGGCTTTCATGAGAAACCTATAATGCTAACTAATGAAAGGTTCACACCTACTTTCCCCTTCTGTTGCCTTTCTCTCCTTCTGTCCTACCTGTGCAAACTGTAACATATCAGTGGAACATGAACATGCTCTGAGATCTGAATCTTTCATTGCAGCTTTCTGAGGACTCCTTATGTGATAAGAAACTAGTGTATCTTACAACAGGGTGTTTTACAACTATCATCTATAGAACAGTACAGCCCAAATCACTACAATTTTACCTCACTCTTCATGAAGCAGAACACTTTTTCCTTTCTTCTTTTACTTAAATTCCAGTTAGTTCACATGCCATGGAATATTCGCTTCAGGGGTAGGATTTAGTGATTCCTCACCTGCATACAGTACCCAGTGCTCATCACAAGCGCCCTCCTTAATACCCCTCACCCATTTAACTCTTCCCCCCACACCCCTGTCCTGCAGCAACACTCAGTTTGTTCTCCAAGGTTGAGTCTATTTCCTTGTTTGCCTTTCTCATCACCCCTCAACTCTGTTCATCTGTTTTCTTTCTGAAATTCCACAAGCGTGAGAGCATAGGATATTTGTCTTTCCTCACTAATTTTGCTTAGCTTAATACACTCTAGATCCATCCACATCCTTGCAAATGGTAAGATTTCATTCTTTTTGAAGCTGGGTCATATTCCTATATATATATATATATATATACACTCACACTCACACACACACACACACACACACACGCACACACACACACACATATACACGTATCCCACATCTGCTTTATCCATTCATCAGTGCATGGACTTTGGGATTCTCTCCAACATGTGGACATTGTTGCTATAAACATCATGGTGCATGTACCCCCTTCGAATGTGCATTTTTGTATCTTTTGGGTAAGCACCTAGGAGAGCAATTGCTGGATCATGTGGTTGTTCAATGTTTAACTTTTTGAGGAACCCCCACACTGTTTCCCAGACTGTCTGCACCACTCTGCATTCCCACCAACAGGATGGGAGGGTTCCCCTTTAAGCAGAACATTATCTGCTGGCAATTTCATAAGAGGAAACAAAACCTCTGCGAGATGCACCCAGGGTCAGGCAAGCAGTTGCAGAATTCACCCCAAGGCTCCTGACGCCAAGCCCCTTGAAGCCACCAGCATGCCACTATCCAAAAGAATTCCCAGACTCTCCTTCTGACTCCACCACCAAAGAAACTACAGACAGAATATGGCACCTCAAAATATCGAGATAATAGTAAAACTAGAAAGTCAAGCTCAACTTTTAAACAGGAACAGGCCCATTTGGATAATTTTGAATTTTCCCTCCACCCTAATTTTAACTCTTCTGGTGAATAAACTAATCAATGATGAAACATCACCTTTGTCAAATGACATCATCCAAGTCTGTATCAGATGAAAAAAAGCCATCTAACTCTAGATGCTGGCCACTCAACCATATCTTAGGCCCAATTGAATAAACACTGTTAGACGAAGGAACAAATTAGATGTTACAAACAGGCACAGAGTGAATCTCACCTTCCCTTTCTAATAAAAGAGGGTTCCTAGGAAACAGATAGTCAAAATACATTTGTAAGCAATAAATGGACAGAGAAATTGTGATCCCCTGCAAAGTTCTACCTGCAGGGAAACTAAGTAATTCTTGCACCAAACCCAGAATGCTGACAGCTACTTCAATTTTACTTTGTGGCTCAACTAGAGAAAAGAGAAAAGCCCAGGAGGTTTTGGGATAATGAGAGGTTTTACCTCCAGTCCTGACATAGATAGGACATTATGCCAAAATAGCTGTGTTTTCTCTGAACACTGGCGTCCTGTGACAAGCTGCCTCCCTGACTCAGATGCTGACGTTCAAAACCTCGGGTCTCATGGAGCCAGAGCAGAGAAGTGCTGTCAGCTGGGGAGAAGAAGGCACCTCTGACCTAAAGCCTGCACACCTGCTTCGGTTTCTGGACGAAGGGGCAACACATACTTGTTGTTTAGCAGTAATTATCTTCATTCTCAATAGACCAATGACCTTGCCTTTTCTGGAAAGCAGACTTACTCTTCTAAAGAAACCCTCAATTCGTCTATTCCCAATGCAACTAGAGTGGGGTCTGGTTTACGCCCGCCTCCAGGCCCCCACCTGGAGGATTCTCCTGCATGATTCTAACAGCCAATTACCACTAACTCGGGGGCACACGGGGCATAATGCTGAAGTTGGGGGATGGCTCTGGGGCTTGCTACTGCCACCCCTGTGCCTGGGGGACCAGGGCACACCCTGCTGAACTCTGGGTACTGCTCAAGATGCATCACCTGCACTGTGTCAGAGAACCGGGGGACACCCCACTGAAGGTGGGGATTCTGTGAGGTCCTTACCCGCACTCTTCCCGGGGAACAGGGGAAACCCTGAAATTCTGCAACCCATCCCACAAAAGCTCAGGTGAGTGGGCGCCCTGGAGTTCACGGGTATGGGGAATAAGGCCAGTTGAGGACATGGGGCGGAAGAGACTTTAAAGGGAAAAAGAAAACTCACCTGAGTCCCCACCATGAACCCTCTCCACGTGCCCTTCCAGAACCCTGCCTCCCACCTGGGGCGCACCCTACCCCCCCGACCCCCACCCCGGGGCATGCTGCTCACTCACCAGCCCGGACCTCCGCAGGGCAACTCTCTCTCTCCCAGTGCCCCTTCTTCTGCCCCAGGTCTGCAACCCGCTGCAACTCTGGGACCGCCCACAGAGACGTAGCTCCACCCCCAAGCGGTGATTGGTCGGGGAGGGTGGTGCCCTAGCCCCTTGGATGCCGGGCAACCCGCCCTCAAGCCCCTGGAACCCTGAAAGTGCAGGGGGTCCAAGAGGCGCCTCCTCTACTCAACACCCAGCACAGGCATGGGTGGGGTCGTGGGCCGGGCTCCCCCCACACACCTGGCCCCTTCCAGGGACCCCTCTAGCTGCAGACCACCCTCAGCGTCCTGCCCCTTCCCTTTCTGCACCAGCCCTCCCTGCTGGGGTGTGCCTGGTTCTGGGCAAGGTCAGTGGCTCTCAGACCCTCCAAGGCTTGGGCTTTAGGACATGCAATGATTTCATGCATTTTCAGTATGTACATGTCAGTATGACTTTAATCTTATGGGAGCCAAAGAGGTTCTTTATTTTTTCTTATCTTCATGTTGGCATTTTGGGTTATTGTTTTCTTCTCGAAACAGATGTACAACATGTGCTTGCGGCAGAAATAGGGCCCATGCTTTGAGGTTTTGCCCAGTCATTTTGAGCCGGGTAAAATGTTAAAGGATAGCTTCCCTGGGAGCCCAGGATCAGGGCCCACAGATGATATAAGATAAACATTACTTTTATCATTATAATTGCTCCTAAGTGGAGGAATTTGAGAGGAAAGCACCTTTCACAAGAGTACCAAGAAATCAAAATGATGCCCACAGAAGGCTACCTGCTCCATGGTCAGCACAGGTAACAGAAGTGTTCACAGTCTCTGGACTCCTGCCCTTCTCCTGCCCAAATCTCTGAAGCACACAGACCACTTAAAATCAGAATTGTAGAACTGCTAGACACCTTAGACATGTCTGGCACCATTCCCTTGGACTGCAGAAGAAAACACAGTAGCTCGTTGTCACAAACTAATTTCAACATGAAGTGCCCCCTGGATGCACTAAGTTCTTTCTCCGCAAATGTTGACTAATGTAAGTCACAGTCATACCAGTTAAACACTACGATGGCTGGGAAGTCATCGTCGGTAAGGGAATATTTTAGCCATGTTTATAAGCATTGGCTCACTTTGTAGAAGAGGCTGAGCTGAGTGTTTTTAAATACTATTTCAGGTACAAGAGAGGAGTTAAGATGGCGGAGGAGTAGGGGACCCCTTTTTCACAGGTCCCCTGAGTCGAGCTGGATAGGTACCAGACCAGCCTAAACAACCACGGAATCAGCCTGAGACGCAGGAAGATACATCTGGATCTCTACAAATGAACATCTCCAGCGCTGAGTATTGAGGTAAAAAGAAGTGGGGAGCCGTGAAACCGGGCACAGATATCGGAAGATAAACGGAAGGGGGAGGGAGCCGCCGCGTTCGGGCGCCGGGAAGCGGCAGCCACCTGCACGGGGGGAGCGGGCGCACTCACAGAGGGCACCCGCGAGAGAGCGGACTGAGACCGGTGAGCCGGGAGCGCGCGCCACCAGGCATCTCGCGGAACCCGGGAATCCCGTGTGCTCACGGGATCCAGACTGAGACCGGGAGCTCCCGGAGCGCATGCGGGGCAGCTGGCAGCTGGCAGGCCACCTGCACGGGGGAGCGGGCGGACTCACGGTCGGCACCCGCGAAACAGCAGACTGAGACCCTGAACCGGGTGCGCGCGCCACCAGGCTTCTCACGGAATTCCTGAATCCCGGTGTGCTCACGGGATCCAGACTGAGACCAGGAGCTTCTGGAGCGCGCGCAGGGCGGCTGGCGGGCCACCTGCACGGGGGAGCGGGCGGACTCGCGGTCGGCACCCACGAAACAGCAGACTGAGACCCTGAACCGGGTGCGCGCGCCACCAGGCTTCTCACGGAACTCCGGAATCCTGGTGTGCTCACGGGATCCAGACTGAGACCGGGAGATCCGGGAGCGCGCGGGGGCGGCTGGCGGCTGGCGGCATTAGAAACACAAAGGACAGAGACGCGCCTGCCCTGGAAGGGAGGGCAGGGACGCCGGGTGTGGGGCGCACATCCCGGGACGCTACAGGGTTGAGCAGCACCAACAGTAACGGAGTTAAAGTGGCCAGAACATCGGTGGAGAATGGGCCGCAATCCCTCTGTTCTGTGACAATTCAGCCTCTGCTGCTCTGACTCTCAGAAGAGGCACAGCAGACCGCCAGAGAAAGCCGCCAGGGAACAAAAGCCTGGAAATACCGGCTCACAGCGTGCCCACCCCCATCCCCCCTCGCAGGGGACACGGAAACTCTACCCAAACAGGGTTGCCTGAGTATGGGCCTGGCAAAATACAAACTCTTAACAATAGAGAACAAACGGATGGTTACCAGAGAGGAGGAGGTGGATAGAGGGATGAGTGAAATAGATGAAGCGGATTAAGAGGACACTTTTCTGGATGACCACTGAGTAATATATAGAATTACTGAATCACTCTCTTGTACACCTGAAACGAATGTAACACTGTATGTTAGCTCTACTGGAATTAAAATAAATTTTTTAAAAAGATTTTTCTTTCAGGAACCTCTTTGAAAAAGCTTTTCCTCTGCAATGTGCATAAGCCCTACTTGGGAGGATTCACTCTACAATAATTATTCATTCTATGCCTCGAATTCAGATTTCACTGTGTTCTTACTGTGGATCCCAGCCCACGGGAGCCATGGTCCTTTTCTGTCCAGGCTCAGCACCTATGCCTTCAAGATTGGAAGTAGAGACACATGTCACTTCACAGTCCAGAAAGCTATTATTGTTTCTGTTTCAGTGTGAGAGAGTCACAGACTTTGGGACAGGTTTCAGAGCAGGTTTATTATGGATCCTGGATCTCTACTTCAATGTTCATTACCTGGATCCATTTGGCTAATAGGTTCCCTGTGGATGGACTTGCTTCCAAGCACATACATGGAAGATGCAAAGGTGAGTGGGCTTGGTGCGGGACAGGAAGAAGACCAAAATCAGACAAGGGTCCGACCCCTCCCCTGATCCAGGAACTGCTACAGGAGAGGGTATGGGAGGTAGAATCCATGCGAAACTCCAAGGTCACCAGCTGAACACAGGAGGCACAGGTCAAGGGATCTGGAGATGCAGGGGTTGAAGGCTGCTCTGAGCTACCTCTGGGAGGGAGGGAGGGAAGGAATGGGGAGACACTGCCTGCCCCTGGCCTATGCCAGCTGCCCACCGCTCCGACACGCATCAGTCTACACAGCTGACACACAGCCTGGGCTCAGGATGGGCTGGCTCGGGTCCCTCAATCCTCAGTGGGACAGCTGGCCCCAGGGCTCAGAGACAGGCTGAGGGAGATGAGAGGGAAAGCTGCCCCACCCAGGTCATCCCCTCCTTGAGCAGACAGCCCTTCGGAACTGCTAAAAAAAAAAAAAAAAAAACCACTAACGGCGTTGAAAGGCATGCCATGGATGAACTAAGGCATAGAGATATGTAAAATAACATTCACTTTTAAGTTCAGAGCTGTCATCTCAGGAAGTGGGGAGAGCTTCCCTGAAGAAGACTGAGGGGAGGGCAGGCCATGCTGAAAAGGGAGACATGGCTCTCCTGATTGGGGACCTGCAGCCCCCTTCCAGGGCAGGACATCATCCTCGCATCACACGAGATCCATGGAAGTGTTCCATCAGGGCCAGATGTTTGTCTCGAGAAGGCTACCCTGGCATCGGACTGCACAGGGCACCAGGGACGAGGGCCAGATGGAGGACGGACAATACCCCGGAGGCCATGGGGCAAGAGCAGAGGCACACGACCTTGAAGATGATGATGAAAAGCAGGAGGTGGCAGCATGGAGCCGGCCCAAAAGTGCCATGGGAGCAGTGCCCACAGCTACACTGACTGGGGGCCTTCTGTGCCAGGTGTGGCTGACTTCAGTGGGCTCCAGACTAGTCCTGACCACAAGTCTAGGAAGTGTGCACCACCCCCGGCCTCCTCTCCCCTTGCAGCTGCTAGGAATCACGGTCACAGACCCTGGTCAGCTTTCGTGGAAACCAAGCAGTGGCTCCCCCGCATGCTGCACCTCTGGTGGTGGTCCAGTGCGACCCTCGTGCCTGGCCAGACACTGATGTCTACCTGTCTCCACACAAATCCACAGACAGGAGGGTGTCCCTGAATTCCACAGCACCTGATGAAACAGATCCACGGAACCCAACACCCAGTGGGTCACTCGGGACCTCACCTATGAGGTCATGGAGCTCACCATACCCTATTTCCGTCACTTCCCACAGAAAGCCTGGTTCTGATCCCCCACAATACCATACATCCTGGTTGCTGACCTGGGGTCATGCCATGAACCCACATGGCACCTTTCTTTTAGAGAAGCCTATGCCTACACCTCCTAGAAAATATTTCTAATGAAGTACAAGCCCATCAGGACTACGGTGTGAACGGTAGCACACAGCCTGCATGGTAGTAGTCAGTAATTCTAACAAGGGTTAACCCCACCCCCCGTCTCACAAAACCTTCCTCCGTCCCCACGGAACTCATGGTCTGCCCTCAGAAAACCCTCCAGGAAACAAACCTTTCGTCTGAATGCTCTCTTCACCTTCTGCTACAAATCTTGTCCAACCACAATGATATGAAACTAGAAATCAGTCTCAAGAAAAAAATGGGACAGTCAAAAACAGGGGGAGATTGGGGGGCCTGGGTGGCTCAGTCATTAAGGATCTGCCTTCAGCTCAGGTCGTGATCCCAGGAGCCTGGGATCTAGCCCCGAATCAGGCTCCTTGCTCAGTGGGAAGCCCGCTTCTCCCTCTCCCACCCCCCTGCTTGCGTTCCCTCTCTCGCTGTCTCACTCTCTGCCAGATACTTAAATAATCTTAAAAAAATATGTGGAGATTTAACAACATGCTACTGAACAACCAACAGTCAAAGAAGAAATCAAAAAAAAATTTAGAAGTACCTTGACACTGATGAAAAAGACAACCTACAAAAACTTATGGGATGCAGCAAAAGTAGCTCTACGGGGGGGACGTTCATAGAAATTCAAGTCTTCATCAATCCATGAGAATGCTCTCCAATAAACAACCTGATTTCTGTGGTAAAAAAGTAGAAAAAAAAAACAGCAAACAAAGCCCCAAATTAGTAGAAATAAGGAAATAACAAAAAGGAATGCATAAATAAATCCAACAGAGACTAAAAAGACAAAAAAAAAAAAAACACAAACACACACACACACACACAATGAAAATGAGAGCTGCCTTTTTTGGAAAGATAAACAAAACTGACAAACTTAGCTAGACTCACCAAGAAAGACAGAGGACTCGAATGCAATCAGGAAAGAAAGATAATGGATTCCTGTCTCATATCAAAATCAAAAGAACTCTTCAACCTTGGACACAACAACTTCTTGCAAGCCACGTCTCTAAAGGCAAAGAAAATAAAAGCAAAAATGAACTATTGGCACTTCATCAAGATAAAAAGTTTCTGCACGGCAAAGCAAACGATCAACAAAACAAAAAGGCAACCTATGGAATCGAAGAAGATATCTGCAAATGATATTACAGATAAAGGGCTGGTATCCAAGATCTATAAAGAACTCCTCAAACTCGACACCCAAAAAATGGGCAGAAGACACAAAGAGATACTTGTCCAGAGAAGACATACAAATGGCCAACAGACACATGAAAAAATGCTCCACATCACTTGCCATCAGGCAAATACAAATCAAAACTACAATGAGATACCACCTTACACCAGTTAGAATGGTTAAAATTAACAAGGCAGGGGGCACCTGGGTGGCACAGCGGTTAAGCGTCTGCCTTCGGCTCAGGGCGTGATCCCGGCATTATGGGATGGAGCCCCACATCAGGCTCCTCCGCTATGAGCCTGCTTCTTCCTCTCCCACTCCCCCTGCTTGTGTTCCCTCTCTCGCTGGCTGTCTCTATCTCTGTGGAATAAATAAATAAAATCTTGAGAAGAAATTAACAAGACAGGAAATAAAAAAAAGTCAGAGAGGATGTGGAGAAAGGGGAGCCCTCTAACACTACTCGTGAGAATTCAAGCTGGTACAGCCACTTTTGGAAACAATATGGAGATTCCTCAAGACGTTGAACACAGAGCTATCCTACGACCCACCAATTGCACTACTGGGTATTTACCCCATAGACACAGAGTAATGAAAAGAAGGGGCACCTGTATCCCAATGTTCATAGCAGCAATGTCCCTAATAGCCAAACTGTGGAAGGAGCCAAGATGTCCTTCAGCAGATGAATGGACAAAGAAGATGTGGTTCATCTATACAATGGAATATTACTCAGTCATCAGAAAGGATGAATACCCACCATTTACACCAACGTGGATGGACCAGGAGGGGATTATGCTAAGTGAAATTAAGTCAAGCAGAGAAAGACAATTATCATATCGTTTCACTCCTATGTGGAATGGAAGGAATAGCATGGAGGACATTAGGAGAAGGAAGGGAAAAGTGAAGGTGGGGAATGAGAGGGGGAGATGAACCATGAGAGACTATTGACACTGGGAAACAAACTGAAGGTTGCAGAAAGGGAGGGGTAGGGGAATGGGTTATCCTGGTGATGGGTATTAAGGAGGGCACGTGTCATAATGAGCACTAGGTGTTATATGCAAACAATGAATCCTGGAACACTACATCAAAAACAAATGAAGTACTGTAGGGTGACTAACATAATTTTAAAAAAAGAGAAAGATATGAAATCCATACAGGAAAACGGTCACTATTTGCAAATGACATGAAATCCCAAAAGATTCCACAAAAAAAAAAAAAAAAAAACTGTTAGAATAAACAAATTCAAGAAAGCTGCAGGATATAAAGTCAATATACAGAGACCTGTTGTCTTTATTTTTTTTCAGATTTTATTTATTTATTTGACAGGAAGAGAAAAAGCACGAGCCGGGGGAGTGTCAGAAAGACGGAGAAGCAGACCCTCGCTAAGCGGGGAGCCCAACACGGGGCTCGATCCCAGAACTCTGACCTGAGCAGAAGGCAGACGCTTCACCTATGGAGCCACCCAGATGACCCAACTTCTTGCATTTCTGTATACTGATGACACACTTTCGCAAAGAGAAATTAAAAAAGCAATGCCATTTACAATTGCATCAAAAAAAAAAATCTAGGAATAAAAGTAACCAACAATGAGAAAGACATAGTACACTCAACACATGGCAGAAAAGAAATGAAAAACATGTGTGTCGAGGGGGGGCAGAATGTATGGGTCAAAGATTTGGAAGGCAACACAAACAAATGGAAGCATACGCCATGCTCCTTAACTGGAAGAGTTAATTATGTGAACATGTCCATCGTACCCAAAGCAATCGACAGATGTGATGAAATCCCCATCTGAATTCCAGTGGCATTATTCGAGGAAATAGAAAACAGTCCTCAAACTTGTATGGAATCACAAAAGACCCCAAATACCCAAAGCAACCTGGAGAAAGAAAGGTGCAGTCAACACACTCCTGGATTTCAAGCTAGATTACAAAGCTGTTGTCATCAAAACAGGATGGTGCTGGCAGAAACACAGACACCAGGTCAGTGGAACAGAACAGAAAGCTCAGAAACTTACCCACACGTAGATGACCCTAACTTACGACACAGCAGCAGAAGATATGCCATGAGGGAAGGACTGTCTCTTCAGTGAGCGGTAACAGGCAAACTGGACACTAAATGCAGAAGAATATAACTGGGTCACTTTCTTACACCACACACAAAATTTTTAATGGGTGAATGATTTGAACATAAGACCCGAATCCATAAACCTCCAAGAAGACACAGGTACTAAGTCTCTCGACATTGGTTTTGGCAAAGAGTCTTCAGATCGGACACCAAATGCAAAGGCAACAAAAGCAAAAATAAACAAGTGGAACAACATCAAACTGAAATCTTCCACACGGCAAAAGAAACCATCAAAAACTTAAAAGCCCACTGACCCAATAAGAAAAAAATATCTGCGAATCATATGTGTGAGAAGAGGCTAATATCCAAAATGCACACAACACTCATACAAATCAAAACAAAAAAAACTGTATAAAAAATGGGGTGAATATGTGAATAGATACTGTCCAAAGATGGCACACAGGTGCCAACAGACAGAAAAAGTTGTTCGACATCACTAATCGTCGTCAGGGAAACATCAGTCAAACCCACAATCGGCTATCCCCTCACAACTGTTGGAACAGCAGTTGTCCCAGAGACAGACACCAGGTGGGGTCAAGGGTGTGCAGACGAGGAGACACTGTGCGCTGTTGGTGGGAATGGAAATTGGTGCAGCCACTGTGACAAACGGTATGGAGGTTCCTGAAAAAATAAATGCAACTACCACATGACCCAGTAATGGCTCTACTGAGTATTGATTTGGAGAACACAAAAATACTGCCTCAAAAAGACAGATGCACTCCCACGTTCACTGCAGCATTATTCACAAGAACCAGACATGGAAACACAGACCTTGGGGGCCTTATGCCAAGTAACTCAGACACAGAAAGACAAATACCAGATGCTCTCATGTACATTCCACGTGGAATAAACAAATACTGAACGCACAGATACTGAGAGCAGATTGGTAGGTGCCAGATTCGGGGATGGGGTGGTAGAAACGGGTGAAGGTGGTCCAAGTCTCAATGTTTGAGTGAGAAAATCCGACAGTCATGAAATGTTCTGTCCAGCGTGGAGACTAAAACTAACCCCGCAGCATGGGGTATAGGTTTCCCTGCTCTTTGAAAGTACAGGGCTTCTGAGAAACCTTGCACAGCAGAAATGGTGTAAAGAAGGAATGACCGTTCATTTACACGGAAAAATTGGACAGTGTGCTCAGACTCCAAGATTCCTTCTCTTTGGCTTTTCTTAGGCCTCAGGACACAAGTTTCTAACGGAGGCCCAGCATAAATGAAGATAAAGCACAGCAGAGGCTCACAGACACAATTCAAAGTGCTGGTGGCTGGATGCGGAGAGCGGTTCCCAGCGGAAGGAGCTGGTTGGGGTGCACGCCGCCTCTGTCGTGCTTCGCCCCAAAACAGATGCTGAACGCGATTCTCACTGTTCACCTTTTTTCATAAGAGGGAAATCCTCTTTAGGTCTCTTCCTCTCACTGAAGCTGGGTAATAACGTAGTTCTTTCAAGAAAGCCAAGTGTCTTACTGTGAACGTTTAAAAGCTGGGGGATACTTGTACTTGAGCATTGCTGAGGGAGGAGATGTGAAAGGTTCTCCCAGACACAAACCTCAGCAGATCCACCGGGAAAGGCACCTTCCTCAGCATGCGGAACACGGACTACCTCCTTACCCCAGAAACCCTCTCCTTCCCCTCGATCAGGACAACCCACAACAGCTGGGAGTTACCGCAATTCCTCCGTTCTCCTGCTCCTAATAGCTAACTCATCAGCAAATCCTGTGAGCTCCATCTTCAAAATGGACCCAGAATAGGTCTAACCACTCCATCCAAGGCCACCTGTCTGGTCCACAGTGCCTGAGTTCCTGGAAAAGCTTCGTCATTGACCTGCCTTGCCATCTTCAACCCTCTGTCATCTGTTCTCAACGCTGTAGCCACGATGGCCTAGTGAAACAGGGTCTCATGGGGTTAGAGCCCTGGAATGGCTTTCTGTCGCCCTCTGTCACCTCCCTGAGGTCATGTCCTAAGCTGCCCCCTGTGGCCACAGGGCCTTCTTGCTGCTCCTGGACATATCTGGAATTCTCCTGCCCCAGAGCCTTTGCACATGCTTTCCCTTCTGTTTCGAATGCTCTTGATGTGTTCTCACTCGCCTTCTGAGAAGTCTGAATTGGAGTGACAGGGACAGAAGGTGAGGCTGTGTGTGTTGGGTGAGGCTGGTGGCCCAGAAAAAGGTTTTCTGCCAGCTCTCCACCTGTGCCTCACTTGTCCTCAGCCAGGAACTTGCACACAGCCCTCACCTGTCACAACTCTCACACAGGAGACCCACAGCCACCCCTGGAGCCCACCCTGCCCACACCCTGCTGCAGAATGCATTCAGCTCTCCTCTGGGACCCCTGTCAGCTTTACCCAGACCTGGAACTCCCCCGTCTCCTGCAAAGCTCCCGGATTCCCCCTCTTCTTGCAAAATCACACTGGCGCAAGGCTTTCATGAGAAACCTATAATGCTAACTAATGAAAGGTTCACACCTACTTTCCCCTTCTGTTGCCTTTCTCTCCTTCTGTCCTACCTGTGCAAACTGTAACATATCAGTGGAACATGAACATGCTCTGAGATCTGAATCTTTCATTGCAGCTTTCTGAGGACTCCTTATGTGATAAGAAACTAGTGTATCTTACAACAGGGTGTTTTACAACTATCATCTATAGAACAGTACAGCCCAAATCACTACAATTTTACCTCACTCTTCATGAAGCAGAACACTTTTTCCTTTCTTCTTTTACTTAAATTCCAGTTAGTTCACATGCCATGGAATATTCGCTTCAGGGGTAGGATTTAGTGATTCCTCACCTGCATACAGTACCCAGTGCTCATCACAAGCGCCCTCCTTAATACCCCTCACCCATTTAACTCTTCCCCCCACACCCCTGTCCTGCAGCAACACTCAGTTTGTTCTCCAAGGTTGAGTCTATTTCCTTGTTTGCCTTTCTCATCACCCCTCAACTCTGTTCATCTGTTTTCTTTCTGAAATTCCACAAGCGTGAGAGCATAGGATATTTGTCTTTCCTCACTAATTTTGCTTAGCTTAATACACTCTAGATCCATCCACATCCTTGCAAATGGTAAGATTTCATTCTTTTTGAAGCTGGGTCATATTCCTATATATATATATATATATATACACTCACACTCACACACACACACACACACACACACGCACACACACACACACATATACACGTATCCCACATCTGCTTTATCCATTCATCAGTGCATGGACTTTGGGATTCTCTCCAACATGTGGACATTGTTGCTATAAACATCATGGTGCATGTACCCCCTTCGAATGTGCATTTTTGTATCTTTTGGGTAAGCACCTAGGAGAGCAATTGCTGGATCATGTGGTTGTTCAATGTTTAACTTTTTGAGGAACCCCCACACTGTTTCCCAGACTGTCTGCACCACTCTGCATTCCCACCAACAGGATGGGAGGGTTCCCCTTTAAGCAGAACATTATCTGCTGGCAATTTCATAAGAGGAAACAAAACCTCTGCGAGATGCACCCAGGGTCAGGCAAGCAGTTGCAGAATTCACCCCAAGGCTCCTGACGCCAAGCCCCTTGAAGCCACCAGCATGCCACTATCCAAAAGAATTCCCAGACTCTCCTTCTGACTCCACCACCAAAGAAACTACAGACAGAATATGGCACCTCAAAATATCGAGATAATAGTAAAACTAGAAAGTCAAGCTCAACTTTTAAACAGGAACAGGCCCATTTGGATAATTTTGAATTTTCCCTCCACCCTAATTTTAACTCTTCTGGTGAATAAACTAATCAATGATGAAACATCACCTTTGTCAAATGACATCATCCAAGTCTGTATCAGATGAAAAAAAGCCATCTAACTCTAGATGCTGGCCACTCAACCATATCTTAGGCCCAATTGAATAAACACTGTTAGACGAAGGAACAAATTAGATGTTACAAACAGGCACAGAGTGAATCTCACCTTCCCTTTCTAATAAAAGAGGGTTCCTAGGAAACAGATAGTCAAAATACATTTGTAAGCAATAAATGGACAGAGAAATTGTGATCCCCTGCAAAGTTCTACCTGCAGGGAAACTAAGTAATTCTTGCACCAAACCCAGAATGCTGACAGCTACTTCAATTTTACTTTGTGGCTCAACTAGAGAAAAGAGAAAAGCCCAGGAGGTTTGGGGATAATGAGAGGTTTTACCTCCAGTCCTGACATAGATAGGACATTATGCCAAAATAGCTGTGTTTTCTCTGAACACTGGCGTCCTGTGACAAGCTGCCTCCCTGACTCAGATGCTGACGTTCAAAACCTCGGGTCTCATGGAGCCAGAGCAGAGAAGTGCTGTCAGCTGGGGAGAAGAAGGCACCTCTGACCTAAAGCCTGCACACCTGCTTCGGTTTCTGGACGAAGGGGCAACACATACTTGTTGTTTAGCAGTAATTATCTTCATTCTCAATAGACCAATGACCTTGCCTTTTCTGGAAAGCAGACTTACTCTTCTAAAGAAACCCTCAATTCGTCTATTCCCAATGCAACTAGAGTGGGGTCTGGTTTACGCCCGCCTCCAGGCCCCCACCTGGAGGATTCTCCTGCATGATTCTAACAGCCAATTACCACTAACTCGGGGGCACACGGGGCATAATGCTGAAGTTGGGGGATGGCTCTGGGGCTTGCTACTGCCACCCCTGTGCCTGGGGGACCAGGGCACACCCTGCTGAACTCTGGGTACTGCTCAAGATGCATCACCTGCACTGTGTCAGAGAACCGGGGGACACCCCACTGAAGGTGGGGATTCTGTGAGGTCCTTACCCGCACTCTTCCCGGGGAACAGGGGAAACCCTGAAATTCTGCAACCCATCCCACAAAAGCTCAGGTGAGTGGGCGCCCTGGAGTTCACGGGTATGGGGAATAAGGCCAGTTGAGGACATGGGGCGGAAGAGACTTTAAAGGGAAAAAGAAAACTCACCTGAGTCCCCACCATGAACCCTCTCCACGTGCCCTTCCAGAACCCTGCCTCCCACCTGGGGCGCACCCTACCCCCCCGACCCCCACCCCGGGGCATGCTGCTCACTCACCAGCCCGGACCTCCGCAGGGCAACTCTCTCTCTCCCAGTGCCCCTTCTTCTGCCCCAGGTCTGCAACCCGCTGCAACTCTGGGACCGCCCACAGAGACGTAGCTCCACCCCCAAGCGGTGATTGGTCGGGGAGGGTGGTGCCCTAGCCCCTTGGATGCCGGGCAACCCGCCCTCAAGCCCCTGGAACCCTGAAAGTGCAGGGGGTCCAAGAGGCGCCTCCTCTACTCAACACCCAGCACAGGCATGGGTGGGGTCGTGGGCCGGGCTCCCCCCACACACCTGGCCCCTTCCAGGGACCCCTCTAGCTGCAGACCACCCTCAGCGTCCTGCCCCTTCCCTTTCTGCACCAGCCCTCCCTGCTGGGGTGTGCCTGGTTCTGGGCAAGGTCAGTGGCTCTCAGACCCTCCAAGGCTTGGGCTTTAGGACATGCAATGATTTCATGCATTTTCAGTATGTACATGTCAGTATGACTTTAATCTTATGGGAGCCAAAGAGGTTCTTTATTTTTTCTTATCTTCATGTTGGCATTTTGGGTTATTGTTTTCTTCTCGAAACAGATGTACAACATGTGCTTGCGGCAGAAATAGGGCCCATGCTTTGAGGTTTTGCCCAGTCATTTTGAGCCGGGTAAAATGTTAAAGGATAGCTTCCCTGGGAGCCCAGGATCAGGGCCCACAGATGATATAAGATAAACATTACTTTTATCATTATAATTGCTCCTAAGTGGAGGAATTTGAGAGGAAAGCACCTTTCACAAGAGTACCAAGAAATCAAAATGATGCCCACAGAAGGCTACCTGCTCCATGGTCAGCACAGGTAACAGAAGTGTTCACAGTCTCTGGACTCCTGCCCTTCTCCTGCCCAAATCTCTGAAGCACACAGACCACTTAAAATCAGAATTGTAGAACTGCTAGACACCTTAGACATGTCTGGCACCATTCCCTTGGACTGCAGAAGAAAACACAGTAGCTCGTTGTCACAAACTAATTTCAACATGAAGTGCCCCCTGGATGCACTAAGTTCTTTCTCCGCAAATGTTGACTAATGTAAGTCACAGTCATACCAGTTAAACACTACGATGGCTGGGAAGTCATCGTCGGTAAGGGAATATTTTAGCCATGTTTATAAGCATTGGCTCACTTTGTAGAAGAGGCTGAGCTGAGTGTTTTTAAATACTATTTCAGGTACAAGAGAGGAGTTAAGATGGCGGAGGAGTAGGGGACCCCTTTTTCACAGGTCCCCTGAGTCGAGCTGGATAGGTACCAGACCAGCCTAAACAACCACGGAATCAGCCTGAGACGCAGGAAGATACATCTGGATCTCTACAAATGAACATCTCCAGCGCTGAGTATTGAGGTAAAAAGAAGTGGGGAGCCGTGAAACCGGGCACAGATATCGGAAGATAAACGGAAGGGGGAGGGAGCCGCCGCGTTCGGGCGCCGGGAAGCGGCAGCCACCTGCACGGGGGGAGCGGGCGCACTCACAGAGGGCACCCGCGAGAGAGCGGACTGAGACCGGTGAGCCGGGAGCGCGCGCCACCAGGCATCTCGCGGAACCCGGGAATCCCGTGTGCTCACGGGATCCAGACTGAGACCGGGAGCTCCCGGAGCGCATGCGGGGCAGCTGGCAGCTGGCAGGCCACCTGCACGGGGGAGCGGGCGGACTCACGGTCGGCACCCGCGAAACAGCAGACTGAGACCCTGAACCGGGTGCGCGCGCCACCAGGCTTCTCACGGAATTCCTGAATCCCGGTGTGCTCACGGGATCCAGACTGAGACCAGGAGCTTCTGGAGCGCGCGCAGGGCGGCTGGCGGGCCACCTGCACGGGGGAGCGGGCGGACTCGCGGTCGGCACCCACGAAACAGCAGACTGAGACCCTGAACCGGGTGCGCGCGCCACCAGGCTTCTCACGGAACTCCGGAATCCTGGTGTGCTCACGGGATCCAGACTGAGACCGGGAGATCCGGGAGCGCGCGGGGGCGGCTGGCGGCTGGCGGCATTAGAAACACAAAGGACAGAGACGCGCCTGCCCTGGAAGGGAGGGCAGGGACGCCGGGTGTGGGGCGCACATCCCGGGACGCTACAGGGTTGAGCAGCACCAACAGTAACGGAGTTAAAGTGGCCAGAACATCGGTGGAGAATGGGCCGCAATCCCTCTGTTCTGTGACAATTCAGCCTCTGCTGCTCTGACTCTCAGAAGAGGCACAGCAGACCGCCAGAGAAAGCCGCCAGGGAACAAAAGCCTGGAAATACCGGCTCACAGCGTGCCCACCCCCATCCCCCCTCGCAGGGGACACGGAAACTCTACCCAAACAGGGTTGCCTGAGTATGGGCCTGGCAAAATACAAACTCTTAACAATAGAGAACAAACGGATGGTTACCAGAGAGGAGGAGGTGGATAGAGGGATGAGTGAAATAGATGAAGCGGATTAAGAGGACACTTTTCTGGATGACCACTGAGTAATATATAGAATTACTGAATCACTCTCTTGTACACCTGAAACGAATGTAACACTGTATGTTAGCTCTACTGGAATTAAAATAAATTTTTTAAAAAGATTTTTCTTTCAGGAACCTCTTTGAAAAAGCTTTTCCTCTGCAATGTGCATAAGCCCTACTTGGGAGGATTCACTCTACAATAATTATTCATTCTATGCCTCGAATTCAGATTTCACTGTGTTCTTACTGTGGATCCCAGCCCACGGGAGCCATGGTCCTTTTCTGTCCAGGCTCAGCACCTATGCCTTCAAGATTGGAAGTAGAGACACATGTCACTTCACAGTCCAGAAAGCTATTATTGTTTCTGTTTCAGTGTGAGAGAGTCACAGACTTTGGGACAGGTTTCAGAGCAGGTTTATTATGGATCCTGGATCTCTACTTCAATGTTCATTACCTGGATCCATTTGGCTAATAGGTTCCCTGTGGATGGACTTGCTTCCAAGCACATACATGGAAGATGCAAAGGTGAGTGGGCTTGGTGCGGGACAGGAAGAAGACCAAAATCAGACAAGGGTCCGACCCCTCCCCTGATCCAGGAACTGCTACAGGAGAGGGTATGGGAGGTAGAATCCATGCGAAACTCCAAGGTCACCAGCTGAACACAGGAGGCACAGGTCAAGGGATCTGGAGATGCAGGGGTTGAAGGCTGCTCTGAGCTACCTCTGGGAGGGAGGGAGGGAAGGAATGGGGAGACACTGCCTGCCCCTGGCCTATGCCAGCTGCCCACCGCTCCGACACGCATCAGTCTACACAGCTGACACACAGCCTGGGCTCAGGATGGGCTGGCTCGGGTCCCTCAATCCTCAGTGGGACAGCTGGCCCCAGGGCTCAGAGACAGGCTGAGGGAGATGAGAGGGAAAGCTGCCCCACCCAGGTCATCCCCTCCTTGAGCAGACAGCCCTTCGGAACTGCTAAAAAAAAAAAAAAAAAAACCACTAACGGCGTTGAAAGGCATGCCATGGATGAACTAAGGCATAGAGATATGTAAAATAACATTCACTTTTAAGTTCAGAGCTGTCATCTCAGGAAGTGGGGAGAGCTTCCCTGAAGAAGACTGAGGGGAGGGCAGGCCATGCTGAAAAGGGAGACATGGCTCTCCTGATTGGGGACCTGCAGCCCCCTTCCAGGGCAGGACATCATCCTCGCATCACACGAGATCCATGGAAGTGTTCCATCAGGGCCAGATGTTTGTCTCGAGAAGGCTACCCTGGCATCGGACTGCACAGGGCACCAGGGACGAGGGCCAGATGGAGGACGGACAATACCCCGGAGGCCATGGGGCAAGAGCAGAGGCACACGACCTTGAAGATGATGATGAAAAGCAGGAGGTGGCAGCATGGAGCCGGCCCAAAAGTGCCATGGGAGCAGTGCCCACAGCTACACTGACTGGGGGCCTTCTGTGCCAGGTGTGGCTGACTTCAGTGGGCTCCAGACTAGTCCTGACCACAAGTCTAGGAAGTGTGCACCACCCCCGGCCTCCTCTCCCCTTGCAGCTGCTAGGAATCACGGTCACAGACCCTGGTCAGCTTTCGTGGAAACCAAGCAGTGGCTCCCCCGCATGCTGCACCTCTGGTGGTGGTCCAGTGCGACCCTCGTGCCTGGCCAGACACTGATGTCTACCTGTCTCCACACAAATCCACAGACAGGAGGGTGTCCCTGAATTCCACAGCACCTGATGAAACAGATCCACGGAACCCAACACCCAGTGGGTCACTCGGGACCTCACCTATGAGGTCATGGAGCTCACCATACCCTATTTCCGTCACTTCCCACAGAAAGCCTGGTTCTGATCCCCCACAATACCATACATCCTGGTTGCTGACCTGGGGTCATGCCATGAACCCACATGGCACCTTTCTTTTAGAGAAGCCTATGCCTACACCTCCTAGAAAATATTTCTAATGAAGTACAAGCCCATCAGGACTACGGTGTGAACGGTAGCACACAGCCTGCATGGTAGTAGTCAGTAATTCTAACAAGGGTTAACCCCACCCCCCGTCTCACAAAACCTTCCTCCGTCCCCACGGAACTCATGGTCTGCCCTCAGAAAACCCTCCAGGAAACAAACCTTTCGTCTGAATGCTCTCTTCACCTTCTGCTACAAATCTTGTCCAACCACAATGATATGAAACTAGAAATCAGTCTCAAGAAAAAAATGGGACAGTCAAAAACAGGGGGAGATTGGGGGGCCTGGGTGGCTCAGTCATTAAGGATCTGCCTTCAGCTCAGGTCGTGATCCCAGGAGCCTGGGATCTAGCCCCGAATCAGGCTCCTTGCTCAGTGGGAAGCCCGCTTCTCCCTCTCCCACCCCCCTGCTTGCGTTCCCTCTCTCGCTGTCTCACTCTCTGCCAGATACTTAAATAATCTTAAAAAAATATGTGGAGATTTAACAACATGCTACTGAACAACCAACAGTCAAAGAAGAAATCAAAAAAAAATTTAGAAGTACCTTGACACTGATGAAAAAGACAACCTACAAAAACTTATGGGATGCAGCAAAAGTAGCTCTACGGGGGGGACGTTCATAGAAATTCAAGTCTTCATCAATCCATGAGAATGCTCTCCAATAAACAACCTGATTTCTGTGGTAAAGAAGTAGAAAAAAAAAACAGCAAACAAAGCCCCAAATTAGTAGAAATAAGGAAATAACAAAAAGGAATGCATAAATAAATCCAACAGAGACTAAAAAGACAAAAAAAAAAAAAACACAAACACACACACACACACACAATGAAAATGAGAGCTGCCTTTTTTGGAAAGATAAACAAAACTGACAAACTTAGCTAGACTCACCAAGAAAGACAGAGGACTCGAATGCAATCAGGAAAGAAAGATAATGGATTCCTGTCTCATATCAAAATCAAAAGAACTCTTCAACCTTGGACACAACAACTTCTTGCAAGCCACGTCTCTAAAGGCAAAGGAAATAAAAGCAAAAATGAACTATTGGCACTTCATCAAGATAAAAAGTTTCTGCACGGCAAAGCAAACGATCAACAAAACAAAAAGGCAACCTATGGAATCGAAGAAGATATCTGCAAATGATATTACAGATAAAGGGCTGGTATCCAAGATCTATAAAGAACTCCTCAAACTCGACACCCAAAAAATGGGCAGAAGACACAAAGAGATACTTGTCCAGAGAAGACATACAAATGGCCAACAGACACATGAAAAAATGCTCCACATCACTTGCCATCAGGCAAATACAAATCAAAACTACAATGAGATACCACCTTACACCAGTTAGAATGGTTAAAATTAACAAGGCAGGGGGCACCTGGGTGGCACAGCGGTTAAGCGTCTGCCTTCGGCTCAGGGCGTGATCCCGGCATTATGGGATGGAGCCCCACATCAGGCTCCTCCGCTATGAGCCTGCTTCTTCCTCTCCCACTCCCCCTGCTTGTGTTCCCTCTCTCGCTGGCTGTCTCTATCTCTGTGGAATAAATAAATAAAATCTTGAGAAGAAATTAACAAGACAGGAAATAAAAAAAAGTCAGAGAGGATGTGGAGAAAGGGGAGCCCTCTAACACTACTCGTGAGAATTCAAGCTGGTACAGCCACTTTTGGAAACAATATGGAGATTCCTCAAGACGTTGAACACAGAGCTATCCTACGACCCACCAATTGCACTACTGGGTATTTACCCCATAGACACAGAGTAATGAAAAGAAGGGGCACCTGTATCCCAATGTTCATAGCAGCAATGTCCCTAATAGCCAAACTGTGGAAGGAGCCAAGATGTCCTTCAGCAGATGAATGGACAAAGAAGATGTGGTTCATCTATACAATGGAATATTACTCAGTCATCAGAAAGGATGAATACCCACCATTTACACCAACGTGGATGGACCAGGAGGGGATTATGCTAAGTGAAATTAAGTCAAGCAGAGAAAGACAATTATCATATCGTTTCACTCCTATGTGGAATGGAAGGAATAGCATGGAGGACATTAGGAGAAGGAAGGGAAAAGTGAAGGTGGGGAATGAGAGGGGGAGATGAACCATGAGAGACTATTGACACTGGGAAACAAACTGAAGGTTGCAGAAAGGGAGGGGTAGGGGAATGGGTTATCCTGGTGATGGGTATTAAGGAGGGCACGTGTCATAATGAGCACTAGGTGTTATATGCAAACAATGAATCCTGGAACACTACATCAAAAACAAATGAAGTACTGTAGGGTGACTAACATAATTTTAAAAAAAGAGAAAGATATGAAATCCATACAGGAAAACGGTCACTATTTGCAAATGACATGAAATCCCAAAAGATTCCACAAAAAAAAAAAAAAAAAAAACTGTTAGAATAAACAAATTCAAGAAAGCTGCAGGATATAAAGTCAATATACAGAGACCTGTTGTCTTTATTTTTTTTCAGATTTTATTTATTTATTTGACAGGAAGAGAAAAAGCACGAGCCGGGGGAGTGTCAGAAAGACGGAGAAGCAGACCCTCGCTAAGCGGGGAGCCCAACACGGGGCTCGATCCCAGAACTCTGACCTGAGCAGAAGGCAGACGCTTCACCTATGGAGCCACCCAGATGACCCAACTTCTTGCATTTCTGTATACTGATGACACACTTTCGCAAAGAGAAATTAAAAAAGCAATGCCATTTACAATTGCATCAAAAAAAAAAATCTAGGAATAAAAGTAACCAACAATGAGAAAGACATAGTACACTCAACACATGGCAGAAAAGAAATGAAAAACATGTGTGTCGAGGGGGGGCAGAATGTATGGGTCAAAGATTTGGAAGGCAACACAAACAAATGGAAGCATACGCCATGCTCCTTAACTGGAAGAGTTAATTATGTGAACATGTCCATCGTACCCAAAGCAATCGACAGATGTGATGAAATCCCCATCTGAATTCCAGTGGCATTATTCGAGGAAATAGAAAACAGTCCTCAAACTTGTATGGAATCACAAAAGACCCCAAATACCCAAAGCAACCTGGAGAAAGAAAGGTGCAGTCAACACACTCCTGGATTTCAAGCTAGATTACAAAGCTGTTGTCATCAAAACAGGATGGTGCTGGCAGAAACACAGACACCAGGTCAGTGGAACAGAACAGAAAGCTCAGAAACTTACCCACACGTAGATGACCCTAACTTACGACACAGCAGCAGAAGATATGCCATGAGGGAAGGACTGTCTCTTCAGTGAGCGGTAACAGGCAAACTGGACACTAAATGCAGAAGAATATAACTGGGTCACTTTCTTACACCACACACAAAATTTTTAATGGGTGAATGATTTGAACATAAGACCCGAATCCATAAACCTCCAAGAAGACACAGGTACTAAGTCTCTCGACATTGGTTTTGGCAAAGAGTCTTCAGATCGGACACCAAATGCAAAGGCAACAAAAGCAAAAATAAACAAGTGGAACAACATCAAACTGAAATCTTCCACACGGCAAAAGAAACCATCAAAAACTTAAAAGCCCACTGACCCAATAAGAAAAAAATATCTGCGAATCATATGTGTGAGAAGAGGCTAATATCCAAAATGCACACAACACTCATACAAATCAAAACAAAAAAAACTGTATAAAAAATGGGGTGAATATGTGAATAGATACTGTCCAAAGATGGCACACAGGTGCCAACAGACAGAAAAAGTTGTTCGACATCACTAATCGTCGTCAGGGAAACATCAGTCAAACCCACAATCGGCTATCCCCTCACAACTGTTGGAACAGCAGTTGTCCCAGAGACAGACACCAGGTGGGGTCAAGGGTGTGCAGACGAGGAGACACTGTGCGCTGTTGGTGGGAATGGAAATTGGTGCAGCCACTGTGACAAACGGTATGGAGGTTCCTGAAAAAATAAATGCAACTACCACATGACCCAGTAATGGCTCTACTGAGTATTGATTTGGAGAACACAAAAATACTGCCTCAAAAAGACAGATGCACTCCCACGTTCACTGCAGCATTATTCACAAGAACCAGACATGGAAACACAGACCTTGGGGGCCTTATGCCAAGTAACTCAGACACAGAAAGACAAATACCAGATGCTCTCATGTACATTCCACGTGGAATAAACAAATACTGAACGCACAGATACTGAGAGCAGATTGGTAGGTGCCAGATTCGGGGATGGGGTGGTAGAAACGGGTGAAGGTGGTCCAAGTCTCAATGTTTGAGTGAGAAAATCCGACAGTCATGAAATGTTCTGTCCAGCGTGGAGACTAAAACTAACCCCGCAGCATGGGGTATAGGTTTCCCTGCTCTTTGAAAGTACAGGGCTTCTGAGAAACCTTGCACAGCAGAAATGGTGTAAAGAAGGAATGACCGTTCATTTACACGGAAAAATTGGACAGTGTGCTCAGACTCCAAGATTCCTTCTCTTTGGCTTTTCTTAGGCCTCAGGACACAAGTTTCTAACGGAGGCCCAGCATAAATGAAGATAAAGCACAGCAGAGGCTCACAGACACAATTCAAAGTGCTGGTGGCTGGATGCGGAGAGCGGTTCCCAGCGGAAGGAGCTGGTTGGGGTGCACGCCGCCTCTGTCGTGCTTCGCCCCAAAACAGATGCTGAACGCGATTCTCACTGTTCACCTTTTTTCATAAGAGGGAAATCCTCTTTAGGTCTCTTCCTCTCACTGAAGCTGGGTAATAACGTAGTTCTTTCAAGAAAGCCAAGTGTCTTACTGTGAACGTTTAAAAGCTGGGGGATACTTGTACTTGAGCATTGCTGAGGGAGGAGATGTGAAAGGTTCTCCCAGACACAAACCTCAGCAGATCCACCGGGAAAGGCACCTTCCTCAGCATGCGGAACACGGACTACCTCCTTACCCCAGAAACCCTCTCCTTCCCCTCGATCAGGACAACCCACAACAGCTGGGAGTTACCCCAATTCCTCCGTTCTCCTGCTCCTAATAGCTAACTCATCAGCAAATCCTGTGAGCTCCATCTTCAAAATGGACCCAGAATAGGTCTAACCACTCCATCCAAGGCCACCTGTCTGGTCCACAGTGCCTGAGTTCCTGGAAAAGCTTCGTCATTGACCTGCCTTGCCATCTTCAACCCTCTGTCATCTGTTCTCAACGCTGTAGCCACGATGGCCTAGTGAAACAGGGTCTCATGGGGTTAGAGCCCTGGAATGGCTTTCTGTCGCCCTCTGTCACCTCCCTGAGGTCATGTCCTAAGCTGCCCCCTGTGGCCACAGGGCCTTCTTGCTGCTCCTGGACATATCTGGAATTCTCCTGCCCCAGAGCCTTTGCACATGCTTTCCCTTCTGTTTCGAATGCTCTTGATGTGTTCTCACTCGCCTTCTGAGAAGTCTGAATTGGAGTGACAGGGACAGAAGGTGAGGCTGTGTGTGTTGGGTGAGGCTGGTGGCCCAGAAAAAGGTTTTCTGCCAGCTCTCCACCTGTGCCTCACTTGTCCTCAGCCAGGAACTTGCACACAGCCCTCACCTGTCACAACTCTCACACAGGAGACCCACAGCCACCCCTGGAGCCCACCCTGCCCACACCCTGCTGCAGAATGCATTCAGCTCTCCTCTGGGACCCCTGTCAGCTTTACCCAGACCTGGAACTCCCCCGTCTCCTGCAAAGCTCCCGGATTCCCCCTCTTCTTGCAAAATCACACTGGCGCAAGGCTTTCATGAGAAACCTATAATGCTAACTAATGAAAGGTTCACACCTACTTTCCCCTTCTGTTGCCTTTCTCTCCTTCTGTCCTACCTGTGCAAACTGTAACATATCAGTGGAACATGAACATGCTCTGAGATCTGAATCTTTCATTGCAGCTTTCTGAGGACTCCTTATGTGATAAGAAACTAGTGTATCTTACAACAGGGTGTTTTACAACTATCATCTATAGAACAGTACAGCCCAAATCACTACAATTTTACCTCACTCTTCATGAAGCAGAACACTTTTTCCTTTCTTCTTTTACTTAAATTCCAGTTAGTTCACATGCCATGGAATATTCGCTTCAGGGGTAGGATTTAGTGATTCCTCACCTGCATACAGTACCCAGTGCTCATCACAAGCGCCCTCCTTAATACCCCTCACCCATTTAACTCTTCCCCCCACACCCCTGTCCTGCAGCAACACTCAGTTTGTTCTCCAAGGTTGAGTCTATTTCCTTGTTTGCCTTTCTCATCACCCCTCAACTCTGTTCATCTGTTTTCTTTCTGAAATTCCACAAGCGTGAGAGCATAGGATATTTGTCTTTCCTCACTAATTTTGCTTAGCTTAATACACTCTAGATCCATCCACATCCTTGCAAATGGTAAGATTTCATTCTTTTTGAAGCTGGGTCATATTCCTATATATATATATATATATACACTCACACACACACACACACACACACGCACACACACGCACACACACACACACATATACACGTATCCCACATCTGCTTTATCCATTCATCAGTGCATGGACTTTGGGATTCTCTCCAACATGTGGACATTGTTGCTATAAACATCATGGTGCATGTACCCCCTTCGAATGTGCATTTTTGTATCTTTTGGGTAAGCACCTAGGAGAGCAATTGCTGGATCATGTGGTTGTTCAATGTTTAACTTTTTGAGGAACCCCCACACTGTTTCCCAGACTGTCTGCACCACTCTGCATTCCCACCAACAGGATGGGAGGGTTCCCCTTTAAGCAGAACATTATCTGCTGGCAATTTCATAAGAGGAAACAAAACCTCTGCGAGATGCACCCAGGGTCAGGCAAGCAGTTGCAGAATTCACCCCAAGGCTCCTGACGCCAAGCCCCTTGAAGCCACCAGCATGCCACTATCCAAAAGAATTCCCCGACTCTCCTTCTGACTCCACCACCAAAGAAACTACAGACAGAATATGGCACCTCAAAATATCGAGATAATAGTAAAACTAGAAAGTCAAGCTCAACTTTTAAACAGGAACAGGCCCATTTGGATAATTTTGAATTTTCCCTCCACCCTAATTTTAACTCTTCTGGTGAATAAACTAATCAATGATGAAACATCACCTTTGTCAAATGACATCATCCAAGTCTGTATCAGATGAAAAAAAGCCATCTAACTCTAGATGCTGGCCACTCAACCATATCTTAGGCCCAATTGAATAAACACTGTTAGACGAAGGAACAAATTAGATGTTACAAACAGGCACAGAGTGAATCTCACCTTCCCTTTCTAATAAAAGAGGGTTCCTAGGAAACAGATAGTCAAAATACATTTGTAAGCAATAAATGGACAGAGAAATTGTGATCCCCTGCAAAGTTCTACCTGCAGGGAAACTAAGTAATTCTTGCACCAAACCCAGAATGCTGACAGCTACTTCAATTTTACTTTGTGGCTCAACTAGAGAAAAGAGAAAAGCCCAGGAGGTTTTGGGATAATGAGAGGTTTTACCTCCAGTCCTGACATAGATAGGACATTATGCCAAAATAGCTGTGTTTTCTCTGAACACTGGCGTCCTGTGACAAGCTGCCTCCCTGACTCAGATGCTGACGTTCAAAACCTCGGGTCTCATGGAGCCAGAGCAGAGAAGTGCTGTCAGCTGGGGAGAAGAAGGCACCTCTGACCTAAAGCCTGCACACCTGCTTCGGTTTCTGGACGAAGGGGCAACACATACTTGTTGTTTAGCAGTAATTATCTTCATTCTCAATAGACCAATGACCTTGCCTTTTCTGGAAAGCAGACTTACTCTTCTAAAGAAACCCTCAATTCGTCTATTCCCAATGCAACTAGAGTGGGGTCTGGTTTACGCCCGCCTCCAGGCCCCCACCTGGAGGATTCTCCTGCATGATTCTAACAGCCAATTACCACTAACTCGGGGGCACACGGGGCATAATGCTGAAGTTGGGGGATGGCTCTGGGGCTTGCTACTGCCACCCCTGTGCCTGGGGGACCAGGGCACACCCTGCTGAACTCTGGGTACTGCTCAAGATGCATCACCTGCACTGTGTCAGAGAACCGGGGGACACCCCACTGAAGGTGGGGATTCTGTGAGGTCCTTACCCGCACTCTTCCCGGGGAACAGGGGAAACCCTGAAATTCTGCAACCCATCCCACAAAAGCTCAGGTGAGTGGGCGCCCTGGAGTTCACGGGTATGGGGAATAAGGCCAGTTGAGGACATGGGGCGGAAGAGACTTTAAAGGGAAAAAGAAAACTCACCTGAGTCCCCACCATGAACCCTCTCCACGTGCCCTTCCAGAACCCTGCCTCCCACCTGGGGCGCACCCTACCCCCCCGACCCCCACCCCGGGGCATGCTGCTCACTCACCAGCCCGGACCTCCGCAGGGCAACTCTCTCTCTCCCAGTGCCCCTTCTTCTGCCCCAGGTCTGCAACCCGCTGCAACTCTGGGACCGCCCACAGAGACGTAGCTCCACCCCCAAGCGGTGATTGGTCGGGGAGGGTGGTGCCCTAGCCCCTTGGATGCCGGGCAACCCGCCCTCAAGCCCCTGGAACCCTGAAAGTGCAGGGGGTCCAAGAGGCGCCTCCTCTACTCAACACCCAGCACAGGCATGGGTGGGGTCGTGGGCCGGGCTCCCCCCACACACCTGGCCCCTTCCAGGGACCCCTCTAGCTGCAGACCACCCTCAGCGTCCTGCCCCTTCCCTTTCTGCACCAGCCCTCCCTGCTGGGGTGTGCCTGGTTCTGGGCAAGGTCAGTGGCTCTCAGACCCTCCAAGGCTTGGGCTTTAGGACATGCAATGATTTCATGCATTTTCAGTATGTACATGTCAGTATGACTTTAATCTTATGGGAGCCAAAGAGGTTCTTTATTTTTTCTTATCTTCATGTTGGCATTTTGGGTTATTGTTTTCTTCTCGAAACAGATGTACAACATGTGCTTGCGGCAGAAATAGGGCCCATGCTTTGAGGTTTTGCCCAGTCATTTTGAGCCTGGTAAAATGTTAAAGGATAGCTTCCCTGGGAGCCCAGGATCAGGGCCCACAGATGATATAAGATAAACATTACTTTTATCATTATAATTGCTCCTAAGTGGAGGAATTTGAGAGGAAAGCACCTTTCACAAGAGTACCAAGAAATCAAAATGATGCCCACAGAAGGCTACCTGCTCCATGGTCAGCACAGGTAACAGAAGTGTTCACAGTCTCTGGACTCCTGCCCTTCTCCTGCCCAAATCTCTGAAGCACACAGACCACTTAAAATCAGAATTGTAGAACTGCTAGACACCTTAGACATGTCTGGCACCATTCCCTTGGACTGCAGAAGAAAACACAGTAGCTCGTTGTCACAAACTAATTTCAACATGAAGTGCCCCCTGGATGCACTAAGTTCTTTCTCCGCAAATGTTGACTAATGTAAGTCACAGTCATACCAGTTAAACACTACGATGGCTGGGAAGTCATCGTCGGTAAGGGAATATTTTAGCCATGTTTATAAGCATTGGCTCACTTTGTAGAAGAGGCTGAGCTGAGTGTTTTTAAATACTATTTCAGGTACAAGAGAGGAGTTAAGATGGCGGAGGAGTAGGGGACCCCTTTTTCACAGGTCCCCTGAGTCGAGCTGGATAGGTACCAGACCAGCCTAAACAACCACGGAATCAGCCTGAGACGCAGGAAGATACATCTGGATCTCTACAAATGAACATCTCCAGCGCTGAGTATTGAGGTAAAAAGAAGTGGGGAGCCGTGAAACCGGGCACAGATATCGGAAGATAAACGGAAGGGGGAGGGAGCCGCCGCGTTCGGGCGCCGGGAAGCGGCAGCCACCTGCACGGGGGGAGCGGGCGCACTCACAGAGGGCACCCGCGAGAGAGCGGACTGAGACCGGTGAGCCGGGAGCGCGCGCCACCAGGCATCTCGCGGAACCCGGGAATCCCGTGTGCTCACGGGATCCAGACTGAGACCGGGAGCTCCCGGAGCGCATGCGGGGCAGCTGGCAGCTGGCAGGCCACCTGCACGGGGGAGCGGGCGGACTCACGGTCGGCACCCGCGAAACAGCAGACTGAGACCCTGAACCGGGTGCGCGCGCCACCAGGCTTCTCACGGAATTCCTGAATCCCGGTGTGCTCACGGGATCCAGACTGAGACCAGGAGCTTCTGGAGCGCGCGCAGGGCGGCTGGCGGGCCACCTGCACGGGGGAGCGGGCGGACTCGCGGTCGGCACCCACGAAACAGCAGACTGAGACCCTGAACCGGGTGCGCGCGCCACCAGGCTTCTCACGGAACTCCGGAATCCTGGTGTGCTCACGGGATCCAGACTGAGACCGGGAGATCCGGGAGCGCGCGGGGGCGGCTGGCGGCTGGCGGCATTAGAAACACAAAGGACAGAGACGCGCCTGCCCTGGAAGGGAGGGCAGGGACGCCGGGTGTGGGGCGCACATCCCGGGACGCTACAGGGTTGAGCAGCACCAACAGTAACGGAGTTAAAGTGGCCAGAACATCGGTGGAGAATGGGCCGCAATCCCTCTGTTCTGTGACAATTCAGCCTCTGCTGCTCTGACTCTCAGAAGAGGCACAGCAGACCGCCAGAGAAAGCCGCCAGGGAACAAAAGCCTGGAAATACCGGCTCACAGCGTGCCCACCCCCATCCCCCCTCGCAGGGGACACGGAAACTCTACCCAAACAGGGTTGCCTGAGTATGGGCCTGGCAAAATACAAACTCTTAACAATAGAGAACAAACGGATGGTTACCAGAGAGGAGGAGGTGGATAGAGGGATGAGTGAAATAGATGAAGCGGATTAAGAGGACACTTTTCTGGATGACCACTGAGTAATATATAGAATTACTGAATCACTCTCTTGTACACCTGAAACGAATGTAACACTGTATGTTAGCTCTACTGGAATTAAAATAAATTTTTTAAAAAGATTTTTCTTTCAGGAACCTCTTTGAAAAAGCTTTTCCTCTGCAATGTGCATAAGCCCTACTTGGGAGGATTCACTCTACAATAATTATTCATTCTATGCCTCGAATTCAGATTTCACTGTGTTCTTACTGTGGATCCCAGCCCACGGGAGCCATGGTCCTTTTCTGTCCAGGCTCAGCACCTATGCCTTCAAGATTGGAAGTAGAGACACATGTCACTTCACAGTCCAGAAAGCTATTATTGTTTCTGTTTCAGTGTGAGAGAGTCACAGACTTTGGGACAGGTTTCAGAGCAGGTTTATTATGGATCCTGGATCTCTACTTCAATGTTCATTACCTGGATCCATTTGGCTAATAGGTTCCCTGTGGATGGACTTGCTTCCAAGCACATACATGGAAGATGCAAAGGTGAGTGGGCTTGGTGCGGGACAGGAAGAAGACCAAAATCAGACAAGGGTCCGACCCCTCCCCTGATCCAGGAACTGCTACAGGAGAGGGTATGGGAGGTAGAATCCATGCGAAACTCCAAGGTCACCAGCTGAACACAGGAGGCACAGGTCAAGGGATCTGGAGATGCAGGGGTTGAAGGCTGCTCTGAGCTACCTCTGGGAGGGAGGGAGGGAAGGAATGGGGAGACACTGCCTGCCCCTGGCCTATGCCAGCTGCCCACCGCTCCGACACGCATCAGTCTACACAGCTGACACACAGCCTGGGCTCAGGATGGGCTGGCTCGGGTCCCTCAATCCTCAGTGGGACAGCTGGCCCCAGGGCTCAGAGACAGGCTGAGGGAGATGAGAGGGAAAGCTGCCCCACCCAGGTCATCCCCTCCTTGAGCAGACAGCCCTTCGGAACTGCTAAAAAAAAAAAAAAAAAAAACCACTAACGGCGTTGAAAGGCATGCCATGGATGAACTAAGGCATAGAGATATGTAAAATAACATTCACTTTTAAGTTCAGAGCTGTCATCTCAGGAAGTGGGGAGAGCTTCCCTGAAGAAGACTGAGGGGAGGGCAGGCCATGCTGAAAAGGGAGACATGGCTCTCCTGATTGGGGACCTGCAGCCCCCTTCCAGGGCAGGACATCATCCTCGCATCACACGAGATCCATGGAAGTGTTCCATCAGGGCCAGATGTTTGTCTCGAGAAGGCTACCCTGGCATCGGACTGCACAGGGCACCAGGGACGAGGGCCAGATGGAGGACGGACAATACCCCGGAGGCCATGGGGCAAGAGCAGAGGCACACGACCTTGAAGATGATGATGAAAAGCAGGAGGTGGCAGCATGGAGCCGGCCCAAAAGTGCCATGGGAGCAGTGCCCACAGCTACACTGACTGGGGGCCTTCTGTGCCAGGTGTGGCTGACTTCAGTGGGCTCCAGACTAGTCCTGACCACAAGTCTAGGAAGTGTGCACCACCCCCGGCCTCCTCTCCCCTTGCAGCTGCTAGGAATCACGGTCACAGACCCTGGTCAGCTTTCGTGGAAACCAAGCAGTGGCTCCCCCGCATGCTGCACCTCTGGTGGTGGTCCAGTGCGACCCTCGTGCCTGGCCAGACACTGATGTCTACCTGTCTCCACACAAATCCACAGACAGGAGGGTGTCCCTGAATTCCACAGCACCTGATGAAACAGATCCACGGAACCCAACACCCAGTGGGTCACTCGGGACCTCACCTATGAGGTCATGGAGCTCACCATACCCTATTTCCGTCACTTCCCACAGAAAGCCTGGTTCTGATCCCCCACAATACCATACATCCTGGTTGCTGACCTGGGGTCATGCCATGAACCCACATGGCACCTTTCTTTTAGAGAAGCCTATGCCTACACCTCCTAGAAAATATTTCTAATGAAGTACAAGCCCATCAGGACTACGGTGTGAACGGTAGCACACAGCCTGCATGGTAGTAGTCAGTAATTCTAACAAGGGTTAACCCCACCCCCCGTCTCACAAAACCTTCCTCCGTCCCCACGGAACTCATGGTCTGCCCTCAGAAAACCCTCCAGGAAACAAACCTTTCGTCTGAATGCTCTCTTCACCTTCTGCTACAAATCTTGTCCAACCACAATGATATGAAACTAGAAATCAGTCTCAAGAAAAAAATGGGACAGTCAAAAACAGGGGGAGATTGGGGGGCCTGGGTGGCTCAGTCATTAAGGATCTGCCTTCAGCTCAGGTCGTGATCCCAGGAGCCTGGGATCTAGCCCCGAATCAGGCTCCTTGCTCAGTGGGAAGCCCGCTTCTCCCTCTCCCACCCCCCTGCTTGCGTTCCCTCTCTCGCTGTCTCACTCTCTGCCAGATACTTAAATAATCTTAAAAAAATATGTGGAGATTTAACAACATGCTACTGAACAACCAACAGTCAAAGAAGAAATCAAAAAAAAATTTAGAAGTACCTTGACACTGATGAAAAAGACAACCTACAAAAACTTATGGGATGCAGCAAAAGTAGCTCTACGGGGGGGACGTTCATAGAAATTCAAGTCTTCATCAATCCATGAGAATGCTCTCCAATAAACAACCTGATTTCTGTGGTAAAGAAGTAGAAAAAAAAACAGCAAACAAAGCCCCAAATTAGTAGAAATAAGGAAATAACAAAAAGGAATGCATAAATAAATCCAACAGAGACTAAAAAGACAAAAAAAAAAAAACCACACACACACACACACACACACACACACACAATGAAAATGAGAGCTGCCTTTTTTGG